>NC_088402.1:80108246-80375746 GCF_034236695.1 Oncorhynchus nerka
CTCTATCTCGCTCACCCTTAAACCCCCTTTCTCTCCCTCTCTCCCCTCTTTCTCCTCTCTCTTTCACCCCCTCCCCAACGTTCTCTCCCTCTATCTCGCTCACCCTTAAACCCCCTTTCTCTCCCTCTCTCCCCCTCTCTCTCCTCTCTCTTTCACCCCCTCTCTCCTCTCTCTCTCTGTCTGTTTCTCCCCCCCTACCTCTCTCTCCCTGGTTGGCTCATTCTAATTGAATCCCCACAAGTTGCGGTGTAGAGCCAAATGTGCCAAGATGTTCTGATTAAGATAGACTTTGTTTAAGCAGTAGTTTTGCAAAATTGCCCCGAGTGCTGTGGAGAGAGATAGAAGACTTCTGTGAATGCAAAAATAAATTAAAAAACAGGAGCGGGAGGGAGAAACTGAAAGAAGGAGAGAGAGAGAGAGAGAGAGAGAGAGAGAGAGAGAAGAGAAGAGAGAGAGAGAGAGAGAGAGAGAGAGAGAGAGAGAGAGAGAGAGAGAGAGACGGGTGGTGAGGGCAGGCAGCTAGAAAGCAGTCAGGGACACATATGGAAGTGATTCAGTAATTACAGCAAATCTGTTCTCTAAAGGAACGGTCCTTTTTCCATCCATCCCTCTCCATCCCTCTATCTAAAGGAACGGTCCTTTTTCCATCCATCCCTCTCCATCCCTCTATCTCTAAAGGAAAGGTCCTATTTTCCATCCCTCCTTCTCTGCTTCCCTCCTGCTCTAAAGGAAAGGTATTCCTTCCCTCTCCATCCATCCTTCCCCCATCTCTCCCTGCACATAAAACTGTGAATCAATGACCCATAGTGTGATTAAAGAGTGGTGAACACAACTCTAGAAAGATGCAGATGAGCTACTGTCTCCCATGCAGTTGTAAAGCCATGTTGAAATCAGGAATAATACCACACTTACTTGAAATATTTTTCTGCATTCTTTACTCACAAAATGTGCTTTCTGAAGCTTAAATCAGCCATTCTATAAGCAATCTAAACCAAACTGTGAGGCAGGCTCAGCATGGTATAAACTATAAGCTCTTATCACCCACAGCTAAACTGGCATCACTTCACTCAACAATGAACTTTTCAGCCAAATTAAATGGTGTGTGAGAGAGAGACAGTGGGACAGCGTGAGAGAGAGACAGTGGGACAGCGTGAGAGAGAGACAGTGGGACAGCGTGATAGAGAGACAGCGTGAGAGAGAGACAGTGGGACAGCGTGAGAGAGAGACAGTGGGACAGCGTGAGAGAGAGACAGTGGGACAGCGTGAGAGAGAGACAGCGTGAGAGAGAGACAGTGGGACAGCGTGAGAGAGAGACAGTGGGAGAACGTGAGAGAGAGACAGTGGGACAGCGTGAGAGAGAGACAGTGGGACAGCGTGAGAGAGAGACAGTGGGACAGCGTGAGAGAGAGACAGTGGGACAGCGTGAGAGAGTGACAGTGGGACAGCGTGAGAGAGAGACAGTGGGACAGCGTGAGAGAGAGACAGTGGGACAGCGTGAGAGAGAGACAGTGGGAGAACGTGAGAGAGAGACAGTGGGACAGCGTGAGAGAGAGACAGTGTGAGAGAGAGACAGTGGGACAGCGTGAGAGAGAGACAGTGGGAGAACGTGAGAGAGAGACAGTGGGACAGCGTGAGAGAGAGACAGGGACAGCGTGAGAGAGACAGTGGGACAGCGTGAGAGAGAGACAGTGGGACAGCGTGAGAGAGTGACAGTGGGACAGCGTGAGAGAGAGACAGTGGGACAGCGTGAGAGAGAGACAGTGGGACAGCGTGAGAGAGAGACAGTGGGAGAACGTGAGAGAGAGACAGTGGGACAGCGTGAGAGAGAGACAGTGGGACAGCGTGAGAGAGAGACAGTGGGACAGCGTGAGAGCGAGACAGTGGGACAGCGTGAGAGAGAGACAGTAGGACAGCGTGAGAGAGAGACAGTGGGACAGCGTGAGAGAGAGACAGTGGGACAGCGTGAGAGAGAGACAGTGGGACAGCGTGAGAGAGAGACAGTGGGACAGCGTGAGAGAGAGACAGTGGGACAGCGTGAGAGAGAGACAGTGGGACAGCGTGAGAGCGAGACAGTGGGACAGCGTGAGAGAGAGAGACAGTAGGACAGCGTGAGAGAGAGACAGTGGGACAGCGTGAGAGAGAGACAGTGGGACAGCGTGAGAGCGAGACAGTGGGACAGCGTGAGAGAGAGACAGTGGGACAGTGTGAGAGAGAGACAGTGGGACAGCGTGAGAGAGAGACAGTGGGACAGCGTGAGAGAGAGACAGTGGGACAGCGTGAGAGAGAGACAGTGGGAGAACGTGAGAGCGAGACAGTGGGACAGCGTGAGAGAGAGACAGTGGGACAGCGTGAGAGAGAGACAGTGGGGCAGCGTGAGAGAGAGACAGTGGGACAGCGTGAGAGAGAGACAGCGTGAGAGAGAGACAGTGGGACAGCGTGAGAGAGAGACAGTGGGAGAACGTGAGAGAGAGACAGTGGGACAGCGTGAGAGAGAGACAGTGGGACAGCGTGAGAGAGAGACAGTGGGACAGCGTGAGAGAGAGACAGTGGGACAGCGTGAGAGAGAGACAGCGTGAGAGAGAGACAGTGGGACAGCGTGAGAGAGAGACAGTGGGAGAACGTGAGAGAGAGACAGTGGGACAGCGTGAGAGAGAGACAGTGGGACAGCGTGAGAGAGAGAGACAGTGGGACAGCGTGAGAGAGAGACAGTGGGACAGCGTGAGAGAGTGACAGTGGGACAGCGTGAGAGAGAGACAGTGGGACAGCGTGAGAGAGAGACAGTGGGACAGCGTGAGAGAGAGACAGTGGGAGAACGTGAGAGAGAGACAGTGGGACAGCGTGAGAGAGAGACAGTGTGAGAGAGAGACAGTGGGACAGCGTGAGAGAGAGACAGTGGGAGAACGTGAGAGAGAGACAGTGGGACAGCGTGAGAGAGAGACAGTGGGACAGCGTGAGAGAGAGACAGTGGGACAGCGTGAGAGAGAGACAGTGGGACAGCGTGAGAGAGTGACAGTGGGACAGCGTGAGAGAGAGACAGTGGGACAGCGTGAGAGAGAGACAGTGGGACAGCGTGAGAGAGAGACAGTGGGAGAACGTGAGAGAGAGACAGTGGGACAGCGTGAGAGAGAGACAGTGGGACAGCGTGAGAGAGAGACAGTGGGACAGCGTGAGAGCGAGACAGTGGGACAGCGTGAGAGAGAGAGACAGTAGGACAGCGTGAGAGAGAGACAGTGGGACAGCGTGAGAGAGAGACAGTGGGACAGCGTGAGAGAGAGACAGTGGGACAGCGTGAGAGAGAGACAGTGGGACAGCGTGAGAGAGAGACAGTGGGACAGCGTGAGAGCGAGACAGTGGGACAGCGTGAGAGAGAGAGACAGTAGGACAGCGTGAGAGAGAGACAGTGGGACAGCGTGAGAGAGAGACAGTGGGACAGCGTGAGAGCGAGACAGTGGGACAGCGTGAGAGAGAGACAGTGGGACAGTGTGAGAGAGAGACAGTGGGACAGCGTGAGAGAGAGACAGTGGGACAGCGTGAGAGAGAGACAGTGGGACAGCGTGAGAGAGAGACAGTGGGAGAACGTGAGAGCGAGACAGTGGGACAGCGTGAGAGAGAGACAGTGGGACAGCGTGAGAGAGAGACAGTGGGGCAGCGTGAGAGAGAGACAGTGGGACAGCGTGAGAGCGAGACAGACAGTGATGACTGTCTCTTTAGCCCTGAGGCACAAGGTGTTTTGCAGGTGTCTGTGTTGGCAGCGACTTCTGTTCTGTTCCGTTCAGTGCCCAAACAGCGAGAGCACCCTGTAATTATTTGCGTGCCCTGCCATAGTATGTTCTCATCATGACATGTACATGAGTCGGCCAACACACACTTCATAATTTGATGCACTTCAAATCTGACACCAAATTAATTCTGTCAGGGAATAATTTACATAAGAGCGGTCCTAATAGACCTAGGTGTAATATCATGGTAACCTACTGCTCAATCCTAATAGACCTAGGTGTAATATCATGGTAACCTACTGCTCAAGCCTAATAGACCTAGGTGTAATATCATGGTAACCTACTGCTCAATCCTAATAGACCTAGGTGTAATATCATGGTAACCTACTGCTCAATCCTAATAGACCTAGGTGTAATATCATGGTAACCTACTGCTCAATCCTAATAGACCTAGGTGTAATATCATGGTAACCTACTGCTCAATCCTAATAGACCTAGGTGTAATATCATGGTAACCTACTGCTCAATCCTAATAGTACAAATCACTACAAATTCATCTAAAGAACTCAGAGGCTATGTTTACACATGCAGCTCAATTCTGATATTTTTTCCCCCACTAATTGGTCTTTTGACTATTCACATCAGATCTTTTCACATCAGATCTTTTAGAATTGATCTGATTAGCAAAAAATACAAATTTGTGAAACATTTGTGAAGAATTGGGCTGCCTGTATAAATGTCAACGCATCCAAAGTTATGATCAATCAGTTATCTGCGCAATGGGCCATCTCGACCATTGTCCCGAAGAGAGGGGGCTCGTTTGAGTGGTAAGGCTGAAGCAATCCACTGCAGATGAGGAATGAAGTCGGGGGAGGTGCATCTGCAACAGCCAAGTCGGACACCAATGTGGTTTTCCAACAGCAAGGTTCAAACCAAACAAAGCACGATTGCCATTGTTTATAAAAGTTTTTATTAGTAATGAAATACACATGGCTCCAACCCCCATATTACACACTCACAAACTGTTAATATATGTGTGTATATTGTCCAATCAATTCAATTGGTGAGAAAGACGAAAATATCACAATCATTTGTACTGTCAAGTGGAGCGGAACAGGGGAAGCCAAGAGCAGAATCAGACGAGGAGACTGGGATGAGGTAACCAAGGTATTTATTGAAACACGGGGGGGACTGAGTGCAGGCCAGGGGAAGCTCAGGCGGATTGCCGAAAACCAGGTGCGAGGCTGAGGCTGGAGCGAGAGGTGTTGGGACAGGGTAAGCAGGTCCGGAGGGGAATCCAAGGGAGCGTAGAATGGGGAATCCAGGACAGATTAGCAGGACTGACGAGGAGTCGGACTGGAGACAGGGACCAGAGTCAGAGCGGGCAGAACTGTAGTGGAGAGGAAAACTGCGTCAGGCAAGGGAAAACAGGCCAACAGGATCTAAACAGGAACAAACGGCTAGAAACATGGACTGACTGAGCAGAGATTACGATCTGACAGAGAGAAGAGGCAGGACTGAGTATATGTAGAGGTCTTGATTATGGAACAGGTTGCAGCTGGTGAGGATCTGCTCTGACTCCAGCACACTTGTCTCTGCCAGAGAGAGAGAGAGAGAGAGAGAGAGAGAGAGAGAGAGAGAGAGAGAGAGCACTGGAGGAGTGGCAGCAGGTCAAGGAGACACAGGATGAGCACTAGTGGGCGTAGCAGGAGCAGATGTAACATGTACATTGAAGTCTATCAATGTACAAATTACCTGTCATCAAGGCAAAGGGTGGCTACTTTGAAGCTACTCAAATATAAAATATATTTTGATTTGTTTAACACTTTTGTGGTTACTACATAATTCCATGTGTCATTTCATAGTTTTGAAGTCTTCACTACTTTTCTACAATGTACAAAATGGTAAAGATAAAGAAAAACCCTGAATGAGTAGGTGTGTCCAAACTTTTGACTGGTACTGTATGTGTGTACATTGTACTATCAATTCAATTTGTGAGAGAGACTGAAATGTCACAATCATTTGTACATTGGAGTCTATCAATGTACAAATGACCTGTTCCAGTCATGAATTTGGTCACACTTGCGTTGGTCAAACAAAAACACCGTAATGATGGGTTGACAATAGAGGCTCCCACAATGCAGCTGCAATGCAACTGCAGAAACTTGCAGTCAAAACTTCATGATCTTGTCATGTAGGCACAAGTAAGACAATTTTGATCCTCATAATGCAACACACTTTGGAAGGCTTGACAAAAGTGATCCTCTTGAACTCACCCAAACACTTCAGAAAAATGAATGTGGAGAATTGAGGCTACAAAGATGGGTTTCCTGACGTTGTGGCGCTCTCTAGTGACAAAATAATGAACTGCAATTGAATGTTACTGAGGGGACGTGAATAATCCTGCAACAGTAAAATACTGTATGCTGAAGAGACAGCCTACATTTCCTCCACAAACACAAACACTCACATTTAAGACAACATGTGTCACTTGTTTGTGTATTTGTTCCTAAGACACATGGTCTGAATGTCGGCCATCAACTTCAAGCGGCAGTCCGCTACTAAAAACTTCCGGACCAGTCACGGTGTGCTCCGCCCATTGTGCATGTGCCTCATCCGCCCACTTCTCGTTATCGCACGCTCGGCATTATGGTATGTATAAAATGTACAGTATGTCAGTAGGGCGGCGCACGCCCAGGCACATGCAGAGTGCACATGCACCGTGGCTTTACTAAACGCGTAGCACCGTCACATAAGCGCATCAAATCTCCCCTCAGCTCTAGATACCGGCCAATGAGAACGCATTATAGAGTAAAGGGTGAAAGGAGAGTTCAAATGGGGCATATAGTGAGATGAGATATACATCCAAACAGACACAACAGAAGTTGAGTGAGGACGCAGAAGCGAGTCACATTTTTTTAAGTCACCTGAAAACGTGATTGATGTGGAAGTGAGTGCGTGTATTATTTGATTTAGTTTACAGTTCAGTTCACCCTCGGATATGCTGATGGAGCTGTGAATTATTGGGATTTTAACAATTAGAATCACTTGTTCTCTGCTCGCGAGACTCCCTTCCGCCGAACCAAGCAACTCACTAGCACAGTGCAGAACGGATCCAGGTAGCATGCAATAATAATATATCCTGCACACCTGAGACAGTTGGACATAACTGTTCTGCATAGAATACAGCTGGACATAACCGTGCTTACAGTATACTACAGAGTGTTCTGTCGTTGACAGATCAATACTATTGTCTTCAACTGTGCGCTCGTTCCATGGGTCAGGTATTTTACGCACAGGTAGTTCTCGACTATCACCTGTCTGTAGTTTAGTATTGATCCTGCATATTGACATTCAGAAGCAGCTGTATATTGACAAGTCGAGCTTCATTCATCACAGCAAACAAGACACATCAAGAAACATGGACAGTCCCGGTGGTAAGTGCTATGATTGCGATGATATGTTTTGTTATTTCCGTTGATTGCTGATTTTCAAATTATATTTTGTTATTGCATACATGTTAAATATCAGTCGCATAGCAATACTATTTTTTGTAGCTCAATATTGAATTTGGTATTGGAGTTATACATTTTGAGTTGAGTATGGTGATGATTTTTTAAAGAATTTAAGGAGTATTTACCACGTTTTATTGTGTTTGTTTCTCTTTGCAGTCGTGCGTATTTGTGTGTAAAATACGTTCCCAAATGTCCTGCATGATGAGGTTTTACATTGAAGGTGTCTCTTCATCGGCATGTTAGAAAGGGGGTCGACTTAATACGAGTTTAAACCATTTTATAAGGCTAGTACTGTATGTCCAATTCTATATGTTTAGAAAGTTGCGACATGGAGATTAAATATATATATATATATTTTAATTTACCTTTATTTTACTAGGCAAGTCAGTTAAGAACAAATTCTTATTTTCAATGACGGCCCAGATGAGAACAATTCAACTTTATAACAGGACCATCATGCTTTTTGTGCATTATCCTCCCATGCGTGAACATGGAAAATGCAATGAATACTGATTGATATAAGTTCTGAAACAGGTGTAATATCCAACAAGTGTATGTTTTCTTTCAAGCATACAAAGGTGCACATGAAAAACTGCTAAAAAGATTGACGATGATATGTGACAGTGCTTGAAGTTCACCAACTTCCCACATAAAAAAATGACTACAGTTTACTATAGAATGCTACAATACTTAATATAGAATTCTGTAGTATATTGTAGAATTGTACACACTGTAGCATCCCTCGATCATGTGTATTACATACTATATAATTTTGTAGTATACTGTACTACAGTATACTACAGATCGCAAAAACACTACAGTAAATACTACAGTAATGTCGGCAAAAACACTACAGTAAATACTACAGTAATGTCGGCAAAAAGACTACAGTAAATACTACGGTAATGTCGGCAAAAAGACTACAGTAAATACTACAGTAATGTCGGCAAAAACACTACAGTAAATTCTACAGTAATGTCATCAAAAACACTACGGTAAATAATACAGTAATGTCGGCAAAAACACTACAGTAAATTCTACAGTAATGTCATCAAAAAGACTACAGTAAATACTACAGTAATGTCGGCAAAAACACTACAGTAAATACTACAGTAATATCGGCAAAAACACTACAGTAAATTCTACAGTAATGTCATCAAAAACACTACAGTAAATACTACAGTAATGTCGGCAAAAACACTACAGTAAATTCTACAGTAATGTCATCAAAAACACTACAGTAAATACTACAGTAATGTCGGCAAAAACCCTACAGTAAATACTACAGTAATGTCGGCAAAAACACTACAGTAAATACTACAGTAATGTCGGCAAAAACCCTACAGTAAATACTACAGTAATGTCGGCAAAAACACTACAGTAAATACTACAGTAATGTCGGCAAAAACACGACAGTAATTACTATAGTATATTATACTACAGTATTTATTTGCATATACCCTGCCTATTTTCCTCCCCATACCCAGTTTGTACTACCCTAAAGTGTGAAACCTACATGCCAAGTATATATACAGTACCAGTCTAAAGTTTGGACACACCTACTCATTGAAGGGGTTTCATTTTTTCTTTCATTTTTACTTTGTTCCACATTGTAGAATAATAGTGAAGACATCAAAACTATGGAATCATGTAGTAACCAAAAAAGTGCTAAACAAATCTAAAATATATTTGAGATTCTTCAAAGTTGCCGCCCTTTGCCTTGATGATAGCTTTGCACAATCTTGGCCTTTTCTCAACTAGCTTCATGGGGTAGTGACATGGAATGCATTTCAATTAACAGGTGTTCCTTGTTAAAAGTTAATTTGTGGAATTGATTTCCTTCTTAATGCATTTGAGTCAGTTGGGTTGTGACATAGTAGGGGTGGTATACCCTATTTGGTAAAAGACAGAGTCCATATTATGGCAAGCACAGCTCAAATAAGCAAAGAGAAACGACAGTCCATCATTACTTTAAGAAATGAAGGTCAGTCAATCTGGAAAGAACTTTGAACGTTTCTTCAAGTGCAGTTGCAAAAACCACCAAGCGCTATGATGAAACTGGCTCTCATGAGGACTTCCACAGGAAAGGAAGACCCAGAGTTACCTCTGCTGCAGAGGATAAGTTCAATAGAGTTGGCCTCCCGGGTGGCGCAGTGTACTGCAGCGCCAGCTGTGCCATCAGAGTCCCTGGGTTCACGCCCAGGCTCTGTCGCAACCGGGAGGTCCGTGGGGCGACGCACAATTGGCCTAGCGTCGTCCGGGTTAGGGAGGGCTTGGTCGGTAGGGATGTCCTTGTCTCATCGCGCACCAGTGACTCCTGTGGCGGGCCGGGCGCAGTGCGCGCTAACCAAGGTTGCCAGGTGCACAGTGTACCCTCCGACACATTGGTGCGGCTGGCTTCCGGGTTGGATGCGTGCTGTGTTAACCTCTTGAACGCCCCCTATGGGGGCGCTGTGTCATTATTGGATAAAAAGACGTGCCCGTTTTAAGCGCAATATTTTGTCACGAAAAGATGCTTGACTATGCATGGAATTGACAGCCTTGGAAAGACAAAACTCTGACGTCTCCAAAACTGCAAAGATATTATCTGTGAGTGCCCCAGAACTAATGCAACAGGCGAAACCAAGATGAAGTTCCATACAGGAAATGCCCCAGATTCTGAAGGCGCTGTGTTCCAATGTCTCCTTATATGGCTGTGAATGCGCCAGGAATGAGCCCGCGCTTTCTGTCTATTCCCCGAGGTGTCTGCAGCATTGTGACGTGTTTGTAGGCATATCATTGGAAGATTGACCATAAGAGACTACATTTACCTGGTGTCCCGCCCGGTGTCCTGTGTGCGTAATCTGTAAGTCCATGCGCGTTCCATTTCTTCAGAAGAGAAAGTAAAAATCCATCGTGGCAGTTATCGTCGATAGATATGTGAAAAACACCTTGAGGATTGATTCTAAACATCGGTTTGCCATGTTTCTGTCGATATTATGGAGTTAATTTGGAAAAAAGTTCACGTTTTAATGACTTTTTTTTTTTTTTTTTCCTTACCCAAACGTGATGAACAAAACAGAGCGATTAGTCGACACAAATAATATTTTTTGTAAAAACATTTACATTTACATTTAAGTCATTTAGCAGACGCTCTTATCCAGAGCGACTTACAAATTGAAACGGAACATTTGCTATCTAACAGAGTCTCCTCATTGAAAACATCTGAAGTTCTTCAAAGGTAAATTATTTTATTTGAATGCTTTTCTGTTTTTTTGGAAAATGTTGCATGCTGAATGCTAACGCTAAATGTTACGCTAAATGCTACGTTAGCTATCAATACTGTTACACAAATGCTTGTTTTGCAATGGTTGAGAAGCATATTTTGAAAATCTGAGATGACAGTGTTGTTAACAAAAGGCTAAGCTTGAGAGCAAATAGATTAATTTCATTTCATTTGCGATTTTCATGAATAGTTAACGTTGCGTTATGGTAATGAGCTTGAGGCTGTAGTCACGATAACGGATCCGGGATGGCTCGACGCAAGAAGTTAAGAAGCAGTACGGCTGGTTGGGTTGTGTATCGGAGGACGCATGAATTTCAACCTTCGTCTCTCCCGAGCCCGTACGGGAGTTGTAGCGATGAGACAAGATAGTAGCTACTACAACAATTGGATACCACGAAATTGGGGAGAAAAAGGGGTAAAATTCAAAACAAACAAAAAAATCAATAGAGTTAACTGCACCTCAGAGTTCAAGTAACAGACACATCTCAACATCAACTGTTCAGAGGAGACTGAGTGAATCAGGCCTTTCTGGTCGAATTGCTGCAAAGAAACCACTACTAAAAGGAGACCAATAATAAGAAGAGGCTTGCTTGGACCAAGAAACACGAACAATGGACATTAGACCGGTGGAAATCTGTCTTTTGGTCTTATGAGTCTAAATTTGAGAGATTTGGTTCCAACCGCCGTGTCTTTGTGAGATGCAGAGTAGGTGAACGGATGATCTCCGCATTTGTGGTTCCTACCTTGAAGCATGGAGGAAAAAGTGTGGGGGTGCTTTACTGGTGACACTGTCAGTGATTTATTTCAAATTCAAGGCACACTTAACCAGCATGGCTACCACAGCATTCTGCAGTGATACGCCATCCCATCTGGTTTGCGCTTAGTGGGACTATCATCTGTTTTTCTACAGGACAATGACCCAACACACCTCCAGGCTGTGTAAGGGCTATTTGACTAAGAAGGAGAGTGATAGTAGTGCTGCGTCAGATGACCTGGCCTCCACAATCACCCGACCTCAACCCAATTGAGATGAGTTAGACCGCAGAGTGAAGGAAAAGCAGCCAACAATCAAGTAATCAGCATTATGTGGGAACTCCTTCAAGACTGTTGGAAAAGCATTCCTCATGAAGCTGGTTGAGAGAATGCCAAGAGTGTGCAAAGCTGTCATCAAGGCAAAGGATGGCTACTTTGAAGAATATAAAATCTACAATATATTTAGATTTATTTAACACTTTTTTTGGTTACTACATGATTCCATATGTGCTATTTAATAGTTTTGATGTCTAAACTATTATTCTACAATGTAGAAAATATAAAAAATCAAGAAAAACCCTTGAATGAGTAGTATACTAAAGTCCGCAAAAACACTACGTAATTACTCATTTTTTTCCTACAGTATTTATACTATAGTAAACTGTTAACATTACAGTATACTACAGTCATGGCCGCAACACTACAGTAAATACTACAATTGTCACACCCTGACCATAGTTTGCTTTGTATGTTTCTATGTTTTGGTTGGTCAGGGTGTGAGCTGAGTGGGCATTCTATGTTACATGTCTAGTTTGTCTAGTTCTATGTTTGGCCTGATATGGTTCTCAATCAGAGGCAGGTGTTCGTCATTGTCTCTGATTGGGAACCATATTTAGGTAGCCTGTTTGGTGTTGGGTTTTGTGGGTGATTGTCCTTGTTACTGTCTCTGTGTTACTTTGCACCAGTATTAGGCTGTTTCGGTTTTCATGTTACGTTTTTGTATTTGATTCGTATTTACTTTGTTTCATTAAACATGGATCGCAATAGCCATGCCGCATTTTGGTCTGGCTCTCCTTCACATACAGAAAACCGTTACAACAATAAAGTCTGCAAAAACACTACAGTAAATACTATACACTGTATGCTTGACAGAAAACATCCACTTGTTGGATATTACAAAAATGTCCTATCTAGGTCCTATCTAGAACCTAAAATGGTTATTTGGCTGTCCCCATAGGAGAACCCTTTGAAGAACCCTTTTTGGTTCCAGGTAGAACCACATAGTGTTCAACATGGAAGCCAAAAGGGTTCTACTTTAAACCAAAAAGGGCTCTACCTGGAACCAAAAAGGGTTATCCTATGGGGACAGCCGAAGAACCTTTTTGAAACCGTTTTTCTAAGAGTGTAGTATTTATACCATAGTATGCTATACTATTTTTTCATATGGGTAGGAGACACTTCCAGTTTTTCCTCATGAAAACAAATTCACATGGAGTGAGCTGTCCCTGGTTCCAATGCATTCTATGCTTATTGCCAACAGTAGGCTGCGACTTTGTTTTCGTGTGTATCTATAAGTAAATTATTCTCTACCACCCAGTGTGCATTGAGATGCTGAATAGATAGAAGTGTTGTGATTACTACATTAATAATTTGGTGGGTGCCTATTTTTGTCCTATTTCACACATGTACAAGTGTGTGTTATACACATGTGAAATGTAAATGTGTTTTGCGTATCCTTTCGGTTATTGGTCCAACGCTCTTAACCTCTAGGCTACCTGCTGCCCTTGGAGGCTGGGCCAGTGACATGGGTTGATAACGCAAAGCTTATGGCTATGGGAAACTATAGAGTTATGCATGGAGTATTGGGAGGTGTTTCCGCAAGGTTAGCCAAAGTACACCTGGCATCATAATATTTATTTACATATTCTACTTCCACTCCCAGCTGTTGAGTGGTGATTAATGTACTAACTCTGCAGTCACGTTTCAGTCCAGGTGATGGAAACGGTCTGGGTCAAGGCGCCCTTCTGCATGTTCCATGTGTTCCACGGGTTCCATGTCAGTTATTATCTGGAGGACAAAACTTGGAGCTTTTCAGACCTCTGCATCCGACACTAAACTTACTTTGTTATTTATTTGTTTAAATGTTATATATATATAAAAAATAAAAAAAACTTATTCATCATCTACTTTATTGGCCTTAGATATTTTGTATGGGCTATTCGGGTAGGCTAAATACTGTATACAATTTGCGGATGTTTGCATGATGTCAATACGGAGGTTAAAAGGTCACAGTGCAGTAATGTGGGACATCTGAGCCCCATGCCGCAGCATTTTTTACTCCTGCCATCTGCCTGCAACTTGGAGGCGGTTTTGAATGGTGGCTCTCTCTCTTTTCTTCATTGAGAACTCTATGATTACATGGCTCAGTTAACCTACAGCTAGTGCCCCTGTTTGACCTTGATATGTAATGGTCTTAGAGGGAGAGATACAGTACATGCATTCTTGATTTATCTTATCAAACCAAGCAGAAGTAATGTAATGTAATCAGATGTAATCCATATACATCCTAATCTAAATAACACAAGATAGTTCAACTGATTGCATAATATTGAGAGTGAGGCTACTGCTGGTTTAACCCAGATGCCCATATTCACCTGCTGCCCAATTAGGTAAGCCTCACAGAGCAATGCAATGGGGTGATGGCATTTAACTGAGAAGCCCGGATACACACACACACACTTTGGAACCATGCCAGTCAGGTCAGGCGTTGGCACAATCTGGGTGCTGTGAACTACATCTAAACGTGTCCACTACCCACAGGATATCTAATCAGATCATCCAACCTGTTGTCGGAACTGTAATCCAGTGTTTCTATGTGGTCAATATTGGCCACTGGCTCTATGAATGATCACATGCGGTGTGTGTGTGTGTGTGTGTGGGGGGGGGGGGGGTTCCTCATTGTTTACTGTAATGTATTTACTTAGGATGCTTTGGAAGCTGTCAGTTTGGATCCTGGCTTCAGCCACATACTGTACATCAATAATTCACAAACTTGTATGATCTAGCTATAAATTAGAGTGGAGCCAAATGGGTGAACTTCTCCACCCTACCCTACACTCTTCCTCCACCATACCCTCTTTCTCCACCCTACCCTACCCTCTACCTCCACCCTACCCTCTTCCTCCACCATACCCTCTACCTCCACCATACCCTCTACCTCCACCCTACCCTCTTCCTCCACCATACCCTCTTTCTCCACCCTACCCTCTTCCTCCACCCTACCCTCTACCTCCACCCTACCCTTTACCTCAACTCTATCCTCTACCTCCACCCTACTTTCTACCCTCAACCTTCACCCTACCCTCTACCTCCACCCTATCCTACCCTCTACCTCAAACCTAACCTCTACCTCAACCCTACCTTCTACCCTCTACCTCAACCCTACTTTCTACCCTCTACCTCCACCCTACCCTCTACCTTCACCCTACCCTCTACCTCCACCCTACTCTCTACCTCCACCCTACCCTCTTCCTCCACCCTACCCTCTTCCTCCAAACTACTCTCTTCCTCCACCCTGCCCTCTACCTTCACCCTACCCTCTACCTCCACCCTATCCTACCCTACCCTCTACCTCAAACCTACCCTCTATCTCAACCCTACTTTCTACTTGTACCCTCTACCTCAACCCTACCCTCTACCTCCATCCTACTCTCTACCGCCACCCTACCCTCTTCCTCCATCCTACCCTCTTTCTCCACCCTACTCTCTACCTCCACCCTACCCTCTTCCTCCACCCTAGTTGATCGTGCGGTGTGTGTGTGTGTGTGTGTGTGTGTGTGCAGTTCGCACGAATGATTCTAGCGCCCATTCAGAACATCCCCAACCAACCGTACACCATGCTCTATTTGAGTTTCCTCGACAATTATAACAGAGGCTATAAAGCGCGGGTGGTGATTATCATTTCTGACTGCTGGTGATAGCTTCATGCAGCGCGAGTCTTCCCACTGAATGCACTCCTCTCATTCTCGAATCGTCCTCACGTGGATGCATTTGCTAAACCGCGTGCGGCGCGTGATTTTACAGGCGGATACAGTTCTCTCTCCCCATTTATTTTTTCTCTTCGCTCTCTCTCTCCCGGCACTTATGTAGTGATGGTGCCTCCGGTGGTGGAAAGGGGGAGGTTAGGTTGGAAAGTGTGTCAGAGATTTCATGTATTAACTTTATCTCTTGTCACGTTTTCCCGCATTATGCGCGATTTAATGCATTAGTCCTGGATGCTATATCACAAGTCCCCTGCATCAACATCAGTGGCGTCAGTTCATCTAAAACTAGGGTATGGCAAAGTGGGGTGTGGTGGGTTGGGGGATATGATTGACCCCAGGCATTAATTATCACCGCAATATTATGTTTAAGGTGTGTGGAACGCCGTGGACAATGTCAAACACTACTCAACCTCATCATAAATTGACTAATTTACTTGTGGAACGGCGCATACAGTGCAACAGGAAATAGATGCGTAATACGTGCTATCAAGTCACAACAAGGCCGGTTTCAAATACCGACACCAATGTGAAAGTAACCGGTGCATAAAACAGCTGACCGCAAATGCAAACTATGCCAGATAAATGAATAGAAATGAAAAGCATATAGCCTACATCAACGACTACAATGTCAACATTGCTTCGTGCACTTCCCGCACATGGATACATTTGCCTGTCTGCATTTTTCGCCAGGGAAGGTAAACATTTTGCGAGTATGGAAGCAATGTATCAACATGGTTGCTCTGAGAATATTGAAACATTGTATCAACGAACGATGCCGCTTGGAGAATATTGAAAAATGTTGTATCAACAAGGCACGAGAATAGTGCCAACGAGGGGGCGCCTCGCGCATTTCCCCGGGCCCGCTTGTCTGTCTGATATTATTGTGATGTTTACGCATCTGGATGATTATTATATATATATATATATATATGATTTTGACTTCAAAGACAATAACAAATGTACATGGTCATGCAGTGACATAATGATAATTGAGATAATGCAAATCATGAATTGTTACTTAGTTAGGATAACTTTTTTTTGCCCTTCTTGCTGTAGGCCTACTTTTTCATCATCCCAATTCTGCATCCCTAACCCCTACCTGTAGCCTACTTCCCTCTGGTATAAGGCATTTCCACACTATCAGTCTTGCTTGTCCATCTTCCTCAATTAAAATGAGATATTCTTACAGATCAATCTTGTTGCTAAAACGTCATTAATGTTATGTAACTATAGTGTGGATGGATATATTAAACAGCCCTACATCCACACTATAGTTACATAACATTAATGACGTTTTAGCAACAAGATTGATCTGTAAGAATATCTCATTTTAATTGAGGAAGATGGACAAGCAAGACTGATAGTGTGGAAATGCCTTATACCAGAGGGAAGTAGGCTACAGGTAGGGGTTAGGGATGCAGAATTGGGATGATGAAAAAGTAGGCCTACAGCAAGAAGGGGAAAAAAGTTATCCTAACTAAGTAACAATTCATGATTTGCATTATCTCAATTATCATTATGACACTGCATGACCATGTACATTTGTTATTGTCTTTGAAGTCAAAATCATGACATCCATTTGGGGGAAATGCTCCAAATAGCAAATTCAGTTGTGTTTATTTTCATACCACTACATGAAACCAAAATTGCACTAGTCTACTGGTCAAATTAATTTAAATATCAATCAGGCCTACAGCTATCACAGCCTGTATTGTAACAGCAATAAAAGAGCTTTTGTTTCGAATGGTCACCTCCCAATTCCGAATTGACATCATTGATAACACATACAGTATATATCTATCAGATAACAACAAGGCTTAGAAGGCCGAGTTCAAATGTCGACGTCAAATTCAAAGCAATTGGCGCACTGCCTAAACGGCTGACTGCCAAAGCAAACTGGCACTGTCTGCGCTCTGCACTCTAAAAGTGAAAGAAACGGTTGCAGGCTGGCAGCTGCTCTCTGCATGGTCCTAAAACCAGCTAAACATCACCGTTTAGTTAGAATCGGGATTGGAACGATTTTAGTGTACATTGTTTTATCCTACTTACCATTTTTGGTCTTGAGCTAGGGTATGGCGATACGCAACTAACGCCGCTGATCAACATCTCTCCCAAACTGAAGGTTCAGCGCACACATCCGCTAGGCTAGACTAAGTGTGCTATGTACAATTGGAACGTGACAGCCCTCCCTGACAGTAGGCTATTTGTAGCCTGCAAAGTTATTTGATCCGCTGTAGTCCTCAGAGTAATGCTAAAACTGCTATAGGGCAATCCGTGACATCCTGCATTCTTGGTAATGCAGTGTGATGGAGATAATCTATTATAATCCTCAAATTATGCATAATGCAATTAGTCTACATGGATATTTGGTGGCTGCCAAATAGTCCCATTGGTGTCATTCTTCTTTATAATGCAACCTAAATACCTGAATAGAGTAGACTTTTGAATATACTTGCAATATAAATATACATAAATGCAATCCATAATATAAATTCAATTCCTTCTATTCAGGCCCCTCCAATTAATCCAATAAAATGGTATTTGTCACATGCTGTAACGGCTTTCTTGTGGAGAAGGAGAGTCGGACCAAAATGCGGCGTGTAGATTGCGATCCATGTTTAAAAAACAAACGTAAAACACGAATCAATACAAACACTACAAAACAAAGAACGTAAATGAACGTAACGAAAACCGAAACAGCCTATACTTGTGTAAACTAACACAGAGACAGGAACAAGGACACTAAGGACAATCACCCACGAAACACTCAAAGAATATGGCTGCCTAATTATGGTTCCCAATCAGAGACAACGATAAACACCTGCCTCTGATTGAGAACCACTTCAGACAGCCATAGACTTAACTAGAACACCCCACTAAGCTACAATCCCAATACATACCACATACAAAAACCCATGCCACACCCTGGCCTGACCAAATAAATGAAGATAAACACAAAATACTTTGACCAGGGCGTGACAGAACCCCCCCCCCCCCTAAGGTGCGGACTCCCGAACGCACCTCAAAACAATAGGGAGGGTCCGGGTGGGCGTATGTCCATGGTGGCGGCTCCGGCGCGGGACGTGGACTCCACTCAAACACTGTCTTAGTCCCTCCTCCTCGCGTCCTTGGATAGTCCACCCTCGCCACCGACCATGGCCTAGTATCCTCACCCAGAACCCCACTGGACTGAGGAGCAGATCGGGACTGAGGGGCAGCTCGGGACTGAGGGGAAGCTCGGGACTGAGGGGAAGCTCGGGAGTGAAAGGAAGCTCAGGAGTGAAAGGAAGCTCAGGAGTGAGAGGAAGCTCAGGCAGGTTGATGGATCTACCAGATCCTGGCTGGCTGGTGGTTTCGGCAGATCCTGGCTGACTGGCGGATCCTGGCTGACTGGCCGACTGGCGGATCCTGGCCGACTGGCGGATCCTGGCCGACTGGCGGATCCTGGCGGATCCTGGCCAACTGGCAGATCCTGGCCGACTGGCAGTTCTGGCAGATCCCAGCTGACTGGCGGATCTGGAAGAGTCTGGTTGACTGGCGGATCTGGAAGAGTTTGGTTGACTGGCGGATCTGGAAGAGTCTGGCTGACTGGCAGATCTGGAAGAGTCTGGCTGACTGGAGGATCCTGGCAGACTGACGGATCTGGCTGCTCCATGCTGACTGGCGGCTCTGGCTGCTCCACGCTGACTGGCGGCTCTGGCTGCTCCATGTAGGCTGACAGCTCTGGTGGCTTCTTACAGACTGGCGGCTCCGTGCAGACTGGCAGGATTGTTGTGCCTGTTAAGTGCTCAGCGCTCACGTTTCCCCGCCTGACAGCCTGCCTGACAGCCTGTCTGGCTCTACACCTCGACTCAGGCACATAGATTAGTGGCAGAACGGGTTGGTTAAGGTCACGATGGGAAGCTGCTCTCCTCACTTCCCAACCTGCTGCTGATTCCACAATTAACAGTAGTGTCTGTATGCACTGATGTACATTTTAACTAGCTTGTGCTAGTGAGTGTATGGCTCCTCCCTGGGTTACATTGGGCATCCTCTGGTGAGGCTATAGGATATGTGCTATCCTTCTGGCTGAACATCAAAGCCAATTTACATTCCTAAAGTCCTATAGCCCCCTATGGTTTTCTATACTCTCATGAGGGCCATGTTCTCTGAATTTGAGTTAGTTGACTTGACACAAAGGCCATATACTTTACTTAGCCGCTGGTCAAGTAGATGGCATATTACTGCAGTACATTTACATTTACATTTAAGTCATTTAGCAGACGCTCTTATCCAGAGCGACTTACAAATTGGTGCATTCACCTTATGACATCCAGTGGAGCAGCCACTTTACAATAGTGCATCTAAATATTTTAAGGGGGGTGAGAAGGATTACTTTATCCTATCCTAGGTATTCCTTAAAGAGGTGGGGTTTCAGGTGTCTCCGGAAGGTGGTGATTGACTCCGCTGTCCTGGCGTCGTGAGGGAGTTTGTTCCACCATTGGGGGGCCAGAGCAGCGAACAGTTTTGACTGGGCTGAGCGGGAACTGTACTTCCTCAGTGGTAGGGAGGCGAGCAGGCCAGAGGTGGATGAACGCAGTGCCCTTGTTTGGGTGTAGGGCCTGATCAGAGCCTGGAGGTACTGAGGTGCCGTTCCCCTCACAGCTCCGTAGGCAAGCACCATGGTCTTGTAGCGGATGCGAGCTTCAACTGGAAGCCAGTGGAGAGAGCGGAGGAGCGGGGTGACGTGAGAGAACTTGGGAAGGTTGAACACCAGACGGGCTGCGGCGTTCTGGATGAGTTGTAGGGGTTTAATGGCACAGGCAGGGAGCCCAGCCAACAGCGAGTTGCAGTAATCCAGACGGGAGATGACAAGTGCCTGGATTAGGACCTGCGCCGCTTCCTGTGTGAGGCAGGGTCGTACTCTGCGGATGTTGTAGAGCATGAACCTACAGGAACGGGCCACCGCCTTGATGTTAGTTGAGAACGACAGGGTGTTGTCCAGGATCACGCCAAGGTTCTTAGCGCTCTGGGAGGAGGACACAGTGGAGTTGTCAACCGTGATGGCGAGATCATGGAACGGGCAGTCCTTCCCCGGGAGGAAGAGCAGCTCCGTCTTGCCGAGGTTCAGCTTGAGGTGGTGATCCGTCATCCACACTGATATGTCTGCCAGACATGCAGAGATGCGATTCGCCACCTGGTCATCAGAAGGGGGAAAGGAGAAGATTAATTGTGTGTCGTCTGCATAGCAATGATAGGAGAGACCATGTGAGGTTATGACAGAGCCAAGTGACTTGGTGTATAGCGAGAATAGGAGAGGGCCTAGAACAGAGCCCTGTGGGACACCAGTGGTGAGAGCACGTGGTGAGGAGACGGATTCTCGCCACGCCACCTGGTAGGAGCGACCTGTCAGGTAGGACGCAATCCAAGCGTGGGCCGCGCCGGAGATGCCCAACTCGGAGAGGGTGGAGAGGAGGATCTGATGGTTCACAGTATCGAAGGCAGCCGATAGGTCTAGAAGGATGAGAGCAGAGGAGAAAGAGTTAGCTTTAGCAGTGCGGAGCGCCTCCGTGATACAGAGAAGAGCAGTCTCAGTTGAATGACTAGTCTTGAAGCCTGACTGATTTGGATCAAGAAGGTCATTCTGAGAGAGATAGCGGGAGAGCTGGCCAAGGACGGCACGTTCAAGGGTTTTGGAGAGAAAAGAAAGAAGGGATACTGGTCTGTAGTTGTTGACATCGGAGGGATCGAGTGTAGGTTTTTTCAGAAGGGGTGCAACTCTCACTCTCTTGAAGACGGAAGGGACGTAGCCAGCGGTCAGGGATGAGTTGATGAGCGAGGTGAGGTAAGGGAGAAGGTCTCCGGAAATGGTCTGGAGAAGAGAGGAGGGGATAGGGTCAAGCGGGCAGGTTGTTGGGCGGCCGGCCGTCACAAGACGCGAGATTTCATCTGGAGAGAGAGGGGAGAAAGAGGTCAGAGCACAGGGTAGGGCAGTGTGAGCAGAACCAGCGGTGTCGTTTGACTTAGCAAACGAGGATCGGATGTCGTCGACCTTCTTTTCAAAATGGTTGACGAAGTCATCTGCAGAGAGGGAGGAGGGGGAGGGGGAGGGGGATTCAGGAGTACCGTATATAGCAGTATAGTCAAGCTTTGCCTTCGGGAGACTGTAAAATATGATAATTAATTGACCACTTTTATGGCACCAGTTTTGAGGGACCTTCACACACACAAACTAACATAAAAGTAGCTCATGTGAGTATTCAGGTGGACATGCGAAAGTCTTTGTGTGTGGGTGGAGGTGGGACAAGTCCTGGCTGGGTCAGCAGCAGGCTGTCTGTTTCCAGTCTCAGGAAGTGGCAGGCCAGGGCAGGACCAGGAGGTCCCTGTCAAAAGACCAGCACTAGCTCTGCTGTGTTAACAATCAAGGGAAAAACAGGGAAGACAACAAGAGGAAGGAAAAGGACAGATGGTCATGTTTCCCATATAAAATGTAAGGTTACATGACAAGTGCATGCTATTTGGGAATATAGTTCTATGGGAGAATGTGACTCACTCTTTTCATACCTAGGGCAGCGTGCTAGTTTAATGTACAGTAGGCTACACCCTCTGTGCTGAATGACTACCACCCTGTAGCCTTGATATCCTTAGTAATGAAATGCCTTGAGAAACTTGTGAAAAGTCATATTTTCAGCGTCACCCAGAAGCTTCTCAACCCATTTCAGTTTGCCTATCAGCCTAGCAGAGGAGTTGATGATGCCATTCTTACCCTCCTTAACATGGTCTATAGACATCTAGAGCCAAATCCCATGTTAGGGTTCGATTTGTTGACTTTTCGTCTGCCTTCAACACAATCCAGCCCTACATTCTGGCACAGAGACTCATTTGGGACTTCTCCTTGAGGGGCTGGTTTCGTGGCTGTTGGACTTCCCGAGCCAATGCTCACAGCGAGTCAAAATAGGTCCCCATGTGTCAGACATACGCAATACCAACACAGGCGCTCCTCAGGGATGTGTTTTGTCCCCACTCCTGTACATCTTGTACACTAATAGTTGTACTAGTTCCCATACTGACAGACACCTCGTTAAATTAGCTGATGACACTGCCTTAAACGGTCCTAGATTAGTTTGTAGAGTTGTGTGAGGAATCACACTTGGTCCACAATACCAACAAGACCAAAAAGATGTGTATAGACTTCAGGAAGCGTACAAAACTTACCTCTGCAACATCTATCAGAGGTCAAAATATAGAGATTGTAGAGGAATACAAATACATGGGTGTCCTCTTAGACAATAAGTTTCAGTGGAGAAAATGTACAGACCCGACCTACAAAAAGAGCCAACAGAGACTGTATTTTCTCAAAAAGCTGGGATCTATTAATGTAGACTGTACTATACTGACTCTGTTATACAAATATTTCATTGAGAGTATTTTAACTTGTTGTATTGTTTGTTGGTTTGGCAATGCCACTGTCAGCCAGAGAAATAAACTGAGAAGGATTATCACCACAGCAAACAAGGTACTTGGAGTCAAACAGACAGGCCTGGATGAGATCTTTAAGGTCAGAGCCCTCCACAAGGCTCACAAAATAATTTTAAACCCAAGCCACCCCCTGTATCCAGACTTTGAACTACTCCCCTCTGGGCACAGGTATAGAGCACCCCTCAGCAGGAAAAACAGAACTAGACAATAATTTGTGCCAGGTGTGAAATCACTCCTAAATAGCTCAGGCTAATGTCCCCATCGACTCAGTAAGGCCAGCAGGCTAATGTTCCTATCCCACTCAGTAAGGCCAGCAGACTAATGTTCCCATCGACTCAGTAAGGCCAGCAGGCTGATGTTCCCATCGACTCAGTAAGACCAGCAGGCTGATGTTCCCATCGACTCAGTAAGGCCAGCAGGCTGATGTTCCCATCGACTCAGTAAGGCCAGCAGGCTGATGTTCCTATCCCACTCAGTAAGGCCAGCAGGCTAATGTTCCTATCCCACTCAGTAAGGCCAGCAGACTAATGTTCCCATCGACTCAGTAAGACCAGCAGGCTGATGTTCCCATCGACTCAGTAAGGCCAGCAGGCTGATGTTCCCATCGACTCAGTAAGGCCAGCAGGCTGATGTTCCCATCGACTCAGTAAGGCCAGCAGGCTGATGTTCCCATCGACTCAGTAAGGCCAGCAGGCTAATGTTCCCATCGACTCAGTAAGGCCAGCAGGCTAATGTTCCCATCGACTCAGTAAGGCCAGCAGACTGATGTTCCCATCGACTCAGTAAGGCTAGCAGGCTGATGTTCCCATCGACTCAGTAAGGCCAGCAGGCTGATGTTCCCATCGACTCAGTAAGGCCAGCAGGCTGATGTTCCCATCGACTCAGTAAGGCCAGCAGGCTGATGTTCCTATCCCACTCAGTAAGGCCAGCAGGCTAATGTTCCCATCGACTCAGTAAGGCCAGCAGGCTAATGTTCCCATCGACTCAGTAAGGCCAGCAGGCTAATGTTCCCATCGACTCAGTAAGGCCAGCAGGCTGATGTTCCCATCGACTCAGTAAGGCCAGCAGACTGATGTTCCCATCGACTCAGTAAGGCCAGCAGGCTGATGTTCCCATCGACTCAGTAAGGCCAGCAGGCTGATGTTCCCATCGACTCAGTAAGGCCAGCAGGCTGATGTTCCCATCGACTCAGTAAGGCCAGCAGGCTAATGTTCCCATCGACTCAGTAAGGCCAGCAGGCTAATGTTCCCATCGACTCAGTAAGGCCAGCAGACTGATGTTCCCATCGACTCAGTAAGGCTAGCAGGCTGATGTTCCCATCGACTCAGTAAGGCCAGCAGGCTGATGTTCCCATCGACTCAGTAAGGCCAGCAGGCTGATGTTCCCATCGACTCAGTAAGGCCAGCAGGCTGATGTTCCTATCCCACTCAGTAAGGCCAGCAGGCTGATGTTCCCATCGACTCAGTAAGGCCAGCAGGCTAATGTTCCCATCGACTCAGTAAGGCCAGCAGGCTAATGTTCCCATCGACTCAGTAAGGCCAGCAGACTGATGTTCCCATCGACTCAGTAAGGCCAGCAGGCTGATGTTCCCATCGACTCAGTAAGGCCAGCAGGCTGATGTTCCCATCGACTCAGTAAGGCCAGCAGGCTGATGTTCCCATCGACTCAGTAAGGCCAGCAGGCTAATGTTCCCATCGACTCAGTAAGGCCAGCAGGCTAATGTTCCCATCGACTCAGTAAGGCCAGCAGACTGATGTTCCCATCCCACTCAGTAAGGCCAGCAGGCTGATGTTCCCATCGACTCAGTAAGGCCAGCAGGCTAATGTTCCCATCGACTCAGTAAGGCCAGCAGGCTAATGTTCCCATCGACTCAGTAAGGCCAGCAGGCTGATGTTCCCATCGACTCAGTAAGGCCAGCAGACTGATGTTCCCATCGACTCAGTAAGGCCAGCAGGCTGATGTTCCCATCGACTCAGTAAGGCCAGCAGGCTGATGTTCCCATCGACTCAGTAAGGCCAGCAGGCTGATGTTCCCATCGACTCAGTAAGGCCAGCAGGCTAATGTTCCCATCGACTCAGTAAGGCCAGCAGGCTAATGTTCCCATCGACTCAGTAAGGCCAGCAGACTGATGTTCCCATTGACTCAGTAAGGCTAGCAGGCTGATGTTCCCATCGACTCAGTAAGGCCAGCAGGCTGATGTTCCCATCGACTCAGTAAGGCCAGCAGGCTGATGTTCCCATCGACTCAGTAAGGCCAGCAGGCTGATGTTCCCATCGACTCAGTAAGGCCAGCAGGCTGATGTTCCTATCCCACTCAGTAAGGCCAGCAGGCTAATGTTCCCATCGACTCAGTAAGGCCAGCAGGCTAATGTTCCCATCGACTCAGTAAGGCCAGCAGGCTAATGTTCCCATCGACTCAGTAAGGCCAGCAGGCTGATGTTCCCATCGACTCAGTAAGGCCAGCAGACTGATGTTCCCATCGACTCAGTAAGGCCAGCAGGCTGATGTTCCCATCGACTCAGTAAGGCCAGCAGGCTGATGTTCCCATCGACTCAGTAAGGCCAGCAGGCTGATGTTCCCATCGACTCAGTAAGGCCAGCAGGCTAATGTTCCCATCGACTCAGTAAGGCCAGCAGGCTAATGTTCCCATCGACTCAGTAAGGCCAGCAGACTGATGTTCCCATCGACTCAGTAAGGCTAGCAGGCTGATGTTCCCATCGACTCAGTAAGGCCAGCAGGCTGATGTTCCCATCGACTCAGTAAGGCCAGCAGGCTGATGTTCCCATCGACTCAGTAAGGCCAGCAGGCTGATGTTCCCATCGACTCAGTAAGGCCAGCAGGCTAATGTTCCCATCGACTCAGTAAGGCCAGCAGGCTAATGTTCCCATCGACTCAGTAAGGCCAGCAGGCTGATGTTCCCATCGACTCAGTAAGGCCAGCAGACTGATGTTCCCATCGACTCAGTAAGGCCAGCAGGCTGATGTTCCCATCGACTCAGTAAGGCCAGCAGGCTAATGTTCCCATCGACTCAGTAAGGCCAGCAGACTGATGTTCCTATCCCACTCAGTAAGGCCAGCAGACTGATGTTCCCATCGACTCAGTAAGGCCAGCAGGCTGATGTTCCCATCGACTCAGTAAGGCCAGCAGGCTGATGTTCCTATCCCCCTCAGTAAGGCCAGCAGACTGATGTTCCCATCGACTCAGTAAGGCCAGCAGGCTGATGTTCCCATCGACTCAGTAAGGCCAGCAGGCTGATGTTCCCATCGACTCAGTAAGGCCAGCAGGCTAATGTTCCCATCGACTCAGTAAGGCCAGCAGGCTGATGTTCCTATCCCCCTCAGTAAGGCCAGCAGACTGATGTTCCCATCGACTCAGTAAGGCCAGCAGGCTGATGTTCCCATCGACTCAGTAAGGCCAGCAGGCTGATGTTCCCATCGACTCAGTAAGGCCAGCAGGCTGATGTTCCCATCGACTCAGTAAGGCCAGCAGGCTGATGTTCCCATCGACTCAGTAAGGCCAGCAGGCTGATGTTCCCATCGACTCAGTAAGGCCAGCAGGCTAATGTTCCCATCGACTCAGTAAGGCCAGCAGGCTAATGTTCCCATCGACTCAGTAAGGCCAGCAGACTGATGTTCCCATCGACTCAGTAAGGCTAGCAGGCTGATGTTCCCATCGACTCAGTAAGGCCAGCAGGCTGATGTTCCCATCGACTCAGTAAGGCCAGCAGGCTGATGTTCCCATCGACTCAGTAAGGCCAGCAGGCTGATGTTCCTATCCCACTCAGTAAGGCCAGCAGGCTGATGTTCCCATCGACTCAGTAAGGCCAGCAGGCTAATGTTCCCATCGACTCAGTAAGGCCAGCAGGCTAATGTTCCCATCGACTCAGTAAGGCCAGCAGGCTGATGTTCCCATCGACTCAGTAAGGCCAGCAGACTGATGTTCCCATCGACTCAGTAAGGCCAGCAGGCTGATGTTCCCATCGACTCAGTAAGGCCAGCAGGCTGATGTTCCCATCGACTCAGTAAGGCCAGCAGGCTGATGTTCCCATCGACTCAGTAAGGCCAGCAGGCTAATGTTCCCATCGACTCAGTAAGGCCAGCAGGCTAATGTTCCCATCGACTCAGTAAGGCCAGCAGACTGATGTTCCCATCGACTCAGTAAGGCTAGCAGGCTGATGTTCCCATCGACTCAGTAAGGCCAGCAGGCTGATGTTCCCATCGACTCAGTAAGGCCAGCAGGCTGATGTTCCCATCGACTCAGTAAGGCCAGCAGGCTGATGTTCCTATCCCACTCAGTAAGGCCAGCAGGCTAATGTTCCCATCGACTCAGTAAGGCCAGCAGGCTAATGTTCCCATCGACTCAGTAAGGCCAGCAGGCTAATGTTCCCATCGACTCAGTAAGGCCAGCAGACTGATGTTCCCATCGACTCAGTAAGGCCAGCAGGCTGATGTTCCCATCGACTCAGTAAGGCCAGCAGGCTGATGTTCCCATCGACTCAGTAAGGCCAGCAGGCTGATGTTCCCATCGACTCAGTAAGGCCAGCAGGCTGATGTTCCTATCCCACTCAGTAAGGCCAGCAGGCTAATGTTCCCATCGACTCAGTAAGGCCAGCAGGCTGATGTTCCCATCGACTCAGTAAGGCCAGCAGGCTAATGTTCCCATCGACTCAGTAAGGCCAGCAGACTGATGTTCCTATCCCACTCAGTAAGGCCAGCAGACTGATGTTCCCATCGACTCAGTAAGGCCAGCAGGCTGATGTTCCCATCGACTCAGTAAGGCCAGCAGGCTGATGTTCCTATCCCCCTCAGTAAGGCCAGCAGACTGATGTTCCCATCGACTCAGTAAGGCCAGCAGGCTGATGTTCCCATCGACTCAGTAAGGCCAGCAGGCTGATGTTCCCATCGACTCAGTAAGGCCAGCAGGCTAATGTTCCCATCGACTCAGTAAGGCCAGCAGGCTGATGTTCCCATCGACTCAGTAAGGCCAGCAGGCTAATGTTCCCATCGACTCAGTAAGGCCAGCAGGCTAATGTTCCCATCGACTCAGTAAGGCCAGCAGACTGATGTTCCCATCGACTCAGTAAGGCTAGCAGGCTGATGTTCCCATCGACTCAGTAAGGCCAGCAGGCTGATGTTCCCATCGACTCAGTAAGGCCAGCAGGCTGATGTTCCCATCGACTCAGTAAGGCCAGCAGGCTGATGTTCCTATCCCACTCAGTAAGGCCAGCAGGCTGATGTTCCCATCGACTCAGTAAGGCCAGCAGGCTAATGTTCCCATCGACTCAGTAAGGCCAGCAGGCTAATGTTCCCATCGACTCAGTAAGGCCAGCAGGCTGATGTTCCCATCGACTCAGTAAGGCCAGCAGACTGATGTTCCCATCGACTCAGTAAGGCCAGCAGGCTGATGTTCCCATCGACTCAGTAAGGCCAGCAGGCTGATGTTCCCATCGACTCAGTAAGGCCAGCAGGCTGATGTTCCCATCGACTCAGTAAGGCCAGCAGGCTAATGTTCCCATCGACTCAGTAAGGCCAGCAGGCTAATGTTCCCATCGACTCAGTAAGGCCAGCAGACTGATGTTCCCATCGACTCAGTAAGGCTAGCAGGCTGATGTTCCCATCGACTCAGTAAGGCCAGCAGGCTGATGTTCCCATCGACTCAGTAAGGCCAGCAGGCTGATGTTCCCATCGACTCAGTAAGGCCAGCAGGCTGATGTTCCTATCCCACTCAGTAAGGCCAGCAGGCTAATGTTCCCATCGACTCAGTAAGGCCAGCAGGCTAATGTTCCCATCGACTCAGTAAGGCCAGCAGGCTAATGTTCCCATCGACTCAGTAAGGCCAGCAGGCTGATGTTCCCATCGACTCAGTAAGGCCAGCAGACTGATGTTCCCATCGACTCAGTAAGGCCAGCAGGCTGATGTTCCCATCGACTCAGTAAGGCCAGCAGGCTGATGTTCCCATCGACTCAGTAAGGCCAGCAGGCTGATGTTCCCATCGACTCAGTAAGGCCAGCAGGCTGATGTTCCTATCCCACTCAGTAAGGCCAGCAGGCTAATGTTCCCATCGACTCAGTAAGGCCAGCAGGCTGATGTTCCCATCGACTCAGTAAGGCCAGCAGGCTAATGTTCCCATCGACTCAGTAAGGCCAGCAGACTGATGTTCCTATCCCACTCAGTAAGGCCAGCAGACTGATGTTCCCATCGACTCAGTAAGGCCAGCAGGCTGATGTTCCCATCGACTCAGTAAGGCCAGCAGGCTGATGTTCCTATCCCCCTCAGTAAGGCCAGCAGACTGATGTTCCCATCGACTCAGTAAGGCCAGCAGGCTGATGTTCCCATCGACTCAGTAAGGCCAGCAGGCTGATGTTCCCATCGACTCAGTAAGGCCAGCAGGCTAATGTTCCCATCGACTCAGTAAGGCCAGCAGGCTGATGTTCCTATCCCCCTCAGTAAGGCCAGCAGACTGATGTTCCCATCGACTCAGTAAGGCCAGCAGGCTGATGTTCCCATCGACTCAGTAAGGCCAGCAGGCTGATGTTCCCATCGACTCAGTAAGGCCAGCAGGCTGATGTTCCCATCGACTCAGTAAGGCCAGCAGGCTAGTCATTTTGTTTTGTTTTATTGGTATGTAACTGTTATGAAAGTTGTATTGTCAATTTCGTTTTGTATTTAAACGCCACTTTAAACGTGTACATGACACTGCAACAAAATTTCCCCATGGGGACAATAAAGTCGTTAAGTAAGTACATCTCTATACCATTCCCGGGGCGCTCCCCTACCAGACCTATATTTCTAAAATCATGGCCCCATTTTTACATTTTAGTATACGGTCTCAAACATAGCGATTTACAGTAGTGTGTGCATTTATTTTCATAATTTCCCCCCGTACTGGTCCCCACTGGATCCAACTGAGCCACACAGAACCGGGTGGTGATTGTTTTAACTATAGTGTAGGCAGTATACCTCGCGCACACATGTCAGCGCGCGCAGTTTTGTCTCAGCGCGTGGACAGCTCATGATAACCAGAGATACGAGGAGAGGATGCGATGGCAGCTGAGGGGCCTGTTAGCCTATTTATAACGACCGCAAATAAATACTGTGGTTTGCCTGACGCCAAAAATGTTTCAATTACCACGTTTCCTCCACAGTTTTTATGCGAGTAGCCTAAAGTCATATTTTATAAAAACTAAATAATGACAGCTGTGATGAAAACAGGAAGTTTCTGTGTAATTTTATGAATGCAGACAGATATTTTGTTCGTTCGACATGGTGTGATGATTTTGTGTCGGTAAAATACAAACGTTTTCGCTCTTAAAACAATCTCATCAAGTAGATTAGTCAACACACACAGCCTACCCTTCACTGTATCTGCGAGCTATTGGCTACGGCGCACATGTGCCAAAACCAGAGTAGTCACGTTTTATATTTAATGCAAATTTGTTTGAAAATGTGACGAAACACATTGAATATTCGATTTTTATACGGTAGGCCTACATGAAAACGTAAGCGGAAAAAGTACATCATCATACACTGATTTTAATTCTCCATCAAGTCAGTTTGTTGGAAACACACCACTGTTGGGGAAATGTGCATATTTAGAATTTGGTTGGCACAGAAGCAATGCGCTGTGTTTCCCACATGGTTTACCTTGCTCCACTCCCTGCATGTGCTTGAATGCACAATTATACCTAATTAAATTCATATCATACGATGAGGCAGGATGCTTGCAGCACATTCTCAGAGCTGACCTCCTTTGCAGGGTCAGAGGGATGTGCAACATGACATCACATAAAACTTGCTGTTCCAAAACATGTTATGCACTTGTATAAATTGTATATTTTTCGACACCAAAATGAATTCAGTACAGCCCTTCCAAATGAAGGTTTTTGCTTGTTGAAAATGGCATTCTAAACTACAGCATGCACTTTGATACTTTAAACTCCTTTTCAGAGCAAACTTATCAGCTATTTTGTGTCAGCTACCTGACTAACTCCCTGCTCTGTCTCTGTTTTGTGAACAGGTGGTGTTATTCTGTATGCGGGCTCCTCTGGCAGTGCCAGCCCAGGCAGCCCGTCCAGTGGGTACCAGACCGAGTCTCCCCCCTCCTCCCACTCCCAGCCCTCCTCCCCAGAGGAGATCACCTTCACAGAGCTCGGGCACCTGGGGTCCCTGAAGGGCCAGAGGGGAGGAAGATGTACCCCTCCATCTTCCAAACTGGTGTTCCAGTTCCCAGAAGTCTACAAGGTGGCTACATCAACATCCACCCACCAGGACACCTACCAACACCCCAGTGCTGGGACAAGACCATGTGGATTCACAGGAACTTTCACCAGTGAGTTGTTTACCAATGTGTTATTTTCCCTCTTTACTTCCTGAACCTGAATATCCACCTTATCCATGACCCATGTCCCCTGCATCTTTTAGTTGACTGTACACATATTTTGTTGCTTGTACAATTGGTTGGTATTCACCCTCGTAGGCTCACTGATCTGATCACATTTCTGATTATCTGTGCCTCTCTCTTGCTATGTCTACAGAGGCTGGTGGGATGGTGCTTCTGTGCAAAGTGTGTGGAGACATTGCATCTGGGTTCCACTACGGAGTGCACGCCTGTGAGGGTTGCAAGGTAAAGACCCTGACAAATAAACACAAACTGTATATGATATGATTACATTACACAGTCTATATTACCATAAAAACCAACCAGGATGCAAACTAACTGTACATCTGCTTGTATTTCCTGTCTAGGGTTTCTTCCGTCGCAGCATCCAGCAGAATATCAACTACAAGATGTGTGTGAAAAATGAGAACTGCCTCATCATGAGAATGAACCGCAACCGTTGCCAACACTGTCGCTTCAAGAAATGCCTCTTCGTTGGCATGTCCAGAGATGGTAAGAGTTATAGTGAAATCTTAATGGTAGTGCAGGCTCAAAATGGGGCAGAGAGTCTTTTGAGGCCATCCAATGAGTGTTTGTCAGTTACAAGTTCCATCAGCACTGCACCTTATCTTTTTATCGGCAGGTAGTCTAGTGATTAGAGTGTTGGGCCAGTAACCGAAAGGTTGCTAGATCGAATCCCAGAGTTGACAAGGTAAAATTCTGTCGTTCTGCGCCTGAACAAGGCAGTTAACCCACTGTTCCTAGGCCGTATTTACTATGGTAAATAGGAATTTGTTCTTAACTGACTTGCCTAGTTAAATAAAGGTAAAATAAAAAAATACATCTTTCACCTGAGACATTGCACTGGCCTACTGTTGAAGGGCAGACTTAGGAAAATACCCTATATCCACACAGCCTCTTGCACATTCAAAGGTTTCAAAGTCAGTCTGTCTTTTTCTTGTTCAGATTCCTCCTCTCTCTCTTGTCCCTGCTCCTCTCCATGTTCCTCTCCTCCATGTTCCATGATCTCTCCTCCTGTGCTCTTCCTCCATCCCACTCTCCTCTCCCTCCCTCCATCCCACTCTCCTCTCCTCTCCCCATCCCACTCTCCTCTCCTCCATCCCACTCTCCTCTCCTCCATCCCACTCTCCTCTCCTCCATCCCACTCTCCTCTCCCTCCCTCCATCCCACTCCTCTCCCTCCCTCCATCCCACTCTCCTCTCCCTCCCTCCATCCCCCACTCTCCTCTCCCTCCCTCCATCCTTCCATCCCACTCTCCTCTCCCTCCATCCCACTCTCCTCTCCCCATCCCACTCTCCTCTCCTCCAACCCACTCTCCTCTCCCTCCATCCCACTCTCCTCTCCCTCCATCCCACTCTCCTCTCCTCCATCCCACTGTCCTCTCCCTCCATCCCACTCTCCTCTCCCCATCCCACTCTCCTCTGCCTCTATCCCACTCTCCTCTCCCTCCATCCCACTCTCCTCTCCCTCCATCCCACTCTCCTCTCCCTCCATCCCACTCTCCTCTCCCTCCATCCCACTCTCCTCCATCCCATCCCACACTCCTCTCCCTCCATCCCACTCTCCTCTGCCTCCATCACACTCTCCTCTGCCTCATCACACTCTCCTCTGCCTCCATCACACTCTCCTCTCCCCATCCCACTCTCCTCCATCCCACTCTCCTCTCCATCCCACTCTCCTCTCCCTCCATCTCACTCTCCTCTCCTCCATCCCACTCTCCTCTCCCTCCATCCCACTCTCCTCTCCTCCATCCCACTCTCCTCTGCCTCCATCACACTCTCCTCTGCCTCCATCACACTCTCCTCTCCCCATCCCACTCTCCTCCATCCCACTCTCCTCTCCCTCCATCCCACTCACCCCTCCTCCATCCCACTCTCCTCTCCCTCCATCCCACTCTCTTCTCCTCCCACTCTCCTCCATCCCACTCTCCTCTCCTCCATCCCACTCTCCTCTCCCTCCATCCCACTCTCCTCTCCCTCCATCCCACTCTCCTCTCCCTCCATCCCACTCTCCTCTCCTCTCCCTCTATCCCACTCTCATCTCCTCCATCCCACTCTCCTCTCCCTCATCCCACTCTCCTCTTCCTCCATCCCACTCTCCCCTCCCTCCATCCCACTCTCCTGCCCCCACTCTCCTCTCCTCCATCACACTCTCCTCTTCCCCATCACACTCTCCCTTCGCTCCATCACACTCTCCTCTGCCTACATCACACTCTCCTCTCCTCCATCCCACTCTACTCTGCCTACATCACACCTCCCCTCTCCTCCATCCCACTTTCATCCTGTGCTCGTCCTCCATCCCACTCTCCTCACCCCCATCCCACTCTCCTCTCCAACAGTGATTTATGAGAACAGGAGCCTTGAAGTCCCAAAAGCTATCTGTCATCCAGAAAACTGCAGAAAACAGGAATTATTTTGGGAAATTGGAACAGGGGCAACTTGATTACCTTGTGTACTGTTTGCCCTTATAACATCTTGTGGAATTAATTAGGGATACAGCAAACAATTAAGCTTGAGAGGCAGGAACAAAACAGCTTGTCCTTGACACGCAATTAATCAATCGTATCCTACGCATTTAGTCTTAATAAGCAAAATATTGATAAATTGCCCCATCATAGCAGATTATGAGAATACGTTTCGGTTTATCTAAAAAAAAAGCATAGCAAAAATAGTGGTTCCTCGTGACTTCGTTCGAATAGTTTGCCTGTCTCCTACTCTTCTTCCTGTCAGTATTGTTGTAGTTATCTCTAGTTCTCTATATTGCTTAAACCAAGCGTGATTTATGCATGCGGTCGACAGTTTGGTTGCTCAAAGGTTGGGTACAAGAAACGAGGGTAGTGTAGAGTTTTTTTTAAGGGAACAAACACTCATATTGACCCTATTAAAAAATACATTCTCGCAATTGTCAAGAACCGCAACCTAGAAACCTCTTTCCTTCTGCTGCAACTGTTGCGAAAACAGGAAAACCTCAGTCAACTGCCTGCAGTCCACATGAAAGAATACGCCCTAAATTCTCAGGAGCCTGATGATGTGTGATTCTGTGTCTTATGATACCGTATAGGCAAGGCAAATATTTCAGTCAGTTGGCACAGTAGTGGCATACTTTCCCTCCCTGAAACCAGTTAGTCTTCTTAAAGATACAGTCCATACTGTAATGACTAGACGCTACAGAATCATTTCTTGCCATATAATAGTAAATCCATATTAACTAACATAGCAGATCTCCTCCAACCTCATGCCACTGTGTATAGCCCTTTAGCTCGATCTAGGTCGATGATCTTTAGGGACAGTGCAGAGACCCAACCGATCATGTAATGATGCCAGATATATTAAAGGCCCAGTGCAGTAAAAAACATGAATATCCTGTGTTTATTATATACAGTTGAAGTCGGAAGTTTACATACAACTTAGCCAAATACATTTAAAATCAGTTTTTCATAAAACTCCTGACATTTAATCCTAGTAAAAATTCCCTGTCTTAGGTCAGTTAGGATCACCACTTTATTTTAAGAATGTGAAATGTCAGAATAATAGTAGAGAGAATGATTTATTTCAGCTTTTATTTCTTTCATCACATTCCCAGTGGGTCAGAAGTTTACATACACTCAGTTAGTATTTGGTAGACCCATTTGCGACCAAGCTTTAACTGATGTCTTGAGATGTTGCTTCAATATATCCTCATACTTTTCCTCCCTCATGATGCCATCTATTTTGTGAAGTGCACCAGTCCCTCCTGCAGCAAAGCACCCCTAGAAGCAATTATTATTTTATTTTCTCAATTTTAATTGAAAACAATCACAGTAAGGTACTTAATTGTTACCCAGAAATGATTTGATATTGAGATAAAAAAGGCTGCATTGGATCTTTACCACAGATGTTCAAATCTGTAACTAAAGCAACACACAAATAACTCCTCCATTACATACATTACAATCTCATAGCTTAGTGCAGTATCTTATTTTGCCCTCAAACACTATAAGTTAGATCGTTTCTACAACATACGTTCATGATTGCACTCTTATTAATCATTCTTATACATTATTTACATTTTGCCTCATGCATTGTGCTGGCTTGGTTGGAAAACTCTCATGAGGCAGGACTGCCGTCTGAAGTCTACTTCTTATCTCACACTCCGCCTTGTGGCGTCTCACTCTCCTCACTCACCACTTTCTCTCTGTAATCCTCTACTTCACTCCTCCTCTTCACTGTCACTTACCCCTCCTTCACTGTAACCTCTCCTTCCTCCATCCCTCATTCTCTGCAACCTCTCCTTCCTGCGTGCGGAGAGCCTATCTCTCTTTTTCTCTGTCCGCCACAGTAGCAGTAACCCACTGCCCTACTTACAGAGCAGAGAGGGAGGGTGGGAAGGAAGGAGAGACGGAGAGAGAGAAGGAGAGGAGGAGAGAGAGGGGGTCTGTCAATTACATCTCCAGCAGATGGATATTTTTAGAGAGGGGAATGAGGAGAAGAGGGGGTACGGAGAAGGAGAGGGGATAGGGTGGAGGAGAGGGGGTAGGGAGGAGAGGGGGTATGAAGGAGGAGAGGGGATAGGGAGGAGGAGGAGGGGATAGGGAGGAGGGTAGGGAGGAGGAGAGGGAGTAGGGAGGAGGAGAGGGGATAGGGAGGAGGAGGGGAATAAGGAGGAGAGGGGGTATGAAGGAGGAGAGCGGATAGGGAGGAGGAGAGGGGATAGGGAGGAGGGTAAGGTAGGAGGAGAGGGAGTAGGGAGGAGGAGAGGGGATAGGGAGGAGGAGAGAGAGTAGGGAGGAGGAGAGGGGATAGGGAGGAGCGTAGGGGAGGAGGAGAGGGAGTAGGGAGGAGGAGAGGGGATAGGGAGGAGGAGAGGAGGAGGGGAATAGGGAGGAGAGGGGGTATAGGGAGTAGAGGGGGTATGAAGGAGGAGAGGGAATAGGGAGGAGGAGAGGAGGAGGGGAATAGGGAGGAGAGGGGGTATGAAGGAGGAGAGAGGATAGGGAAGAGGAGAGGGGATAGGGAGGAGGGTAGGGAGGAAGAGAGGGAGTAGGGAGGAGGAGAGGGGATAGGGAGGAGGAGAGGGGATCGGGAGGAGGAGATGGAGTTGTGGGGTCCATTACAAGACTAACACAATCTGCTCAGATCCATCCATATTGAAGAGACAGCCAGATACAATTAACACATTTTAGTATTCAAGGATATGTGTGAATATTTTGGTTTCTGTACAGACCATTTAAACACATTACTCCAAGTCCATTTCCTTCTATTTGTCTTCCTCAGCTGTGCGTTTTGGCCGTATCCCTAAGAGGGAGAAGCAGAGGCTTCTGGAGGAGATGCAAAGCTACATGAACAGCCTGAACGAGTCTAACACCACCATGGACGTAGACTCCTCCCCTATCTCCGAAGCCCCTCCCAGCCCAGCAGAGGTTCCCTCTAAAGAGGCAATCAGAGCCATCTCACGGTCCTATCAGGACATCTTTGCCAGCAGCCAGGGCAGGGCAGCCAAGTTGGGCATCAACATCAATAACAACAATAACAACCTCCCAACATCCTGCCCCTTCAAGAGTTACGCATCTCAGGAGACCTCTCATGGCTCCCCCCACTCCGGCTCTACCCAAGGGTATCAGTCCTGTCCTGCAGGCCCCGCCCCTTGCTGCTCAGTAACCAATGACAACCACCATACATTCCCTTCTGTGGACAACTGTTGCTATAGTTACCCTGCGACATCCAATCAGAATCATGGACAGTCCAATATCGACACGCCTCAACGGGGCAGCTCGACCAATCACAACTGTTTCTCCATTAAGGAAGAGACCCAAACTCAGACTTCCTGTCCATGGAAGTTAGCCGCGGGCACCAAAGTGCTGGTGAGTAAATGGAGAGTTGTTATAAAGTTGGTCTTAAACTTGACTTTTGTTAAGCTGCAAAACAAATAGTATAGTGTGATTATAATCTATCTGTATCTAACGCTCAATTAAATTAAATTAAATTCAAGGGGCTTTATTGGCATGGGAAACATATGTTAACATTGCCAAAGCAAGTGACGTAGATAACTTTACCAACTTTCCCTCTCTATCTAACCCTCTCTTAACTCTCTCAGGCTTGTCCTCTCAATGCGTGTCCTGTCTCTGCGGCCAGTCGTTCCGGCCAGCAGGTATGGGAGTCTTTCTCCCAGTGTTTCACCCCAGCAGTGAGGGAAGTGGTGGAGTTCGCTAAGGGCATCCCTGGCTTCCAGGAGCTCAGCCAGCACGACCAGGTCATGCTGCTCAAATCAGGCACCTTCCAGGTAATAACTGCTTGGTTAGTCCAGGACTAGGCTTTATCTGGGAAACCGGCCCTAAAACAGATGTTTGTAACTGCAGCTGAAATTAATTTAAAAACACCTCTTCATTTTCTCTCCCAATACATTTAATCCCACTCCATGTTGGCTAACCTTCCATTGTGTCTTATGTCTCGGTCAGGTGTTGATGGTGAGGTACTGCACCCTGTTCAACCCTGAGGAGAGGACGGTGACTTTCCTGAACGGCCAGACGTACCCTCTGTCCTGCCTGCGGGCGCTGGGCATGGGGGTGCTGCTCAACTCCATGTTTGACTTCAGTGAGAAGCTGGGAACTCTAAGGCTGGAGCCTGAAGAGATGGCTCTGTTCATGGCCGTCGTGCTGGTCTCTGCAGGTGAGACAAAGAGCTGTTTAATTCCTTATAGTATTGCATTTGCACCTTGACCAGTATGGAGATAGGCTTACATTTGTAACTTGAATGGTGTCATTTTTTTTAGAATATATTTTTGTATTTCATCATCAGCATAACGATAAACTAACCAACCACAAAGCTGTGCCAACATCCATAAATAGATATTGGTGTTTCTCAAACAAACTCTCACCCTGTCTCCTCTCATCTTCTCAGACCGTTCAGGAATCGCTGACATCGGTGCAGTGGAACAGCTCCAGGAAGGGTTGATCCGCGCCATGCGTTCTCTCATCCACCGCCGTCGTCCTGAAGAGAGCGCTGCCATATTCTCCAAACTGCTCCTGCGCCTGCCCGACCTGCACACCCTCAACAACCTGCACTCAGACAAGCTGCTGGCCTTCCGCATTGACCCCTGAACAGCCCTGAACACACACACACAGCCAGTCACAACTTGCCCACCACCACTATCTAGGGCAGGACTTTCCAGAGACTTTCCATGAGAAGAACAATGATGACTTGGGCAAATCAAAAAATATATATTCAAGAAGCATGTTTGAAAAAATACAATATTGAACAGATTTTGATCGTCATCCTGTTTTCATGCACACTTATACACACACACACACACACACACAAATAACCTGAAGATCTCCACTTGTTGAAAGATGGTCTGTTAGAACGTAGTGTTTTACGCTCACCGTTACCCTCCTGGACAGATTCATGTGTATTGCTGTTTACCCAGAGACCAAAAGACTGTTTGTTCACTTACTTGTTTAACTCATTCCTAATCTACTGACCATCGCCAAACCACAGTTGAGAGAGAATCAGAGAAGATGTTGTTTGTGGACAATGATGTGTCAGGGACCATTATTGGTGACTGAATGTGTGGGGGTTTAATGTGTGAATAAGAGAAAGAGATCCTGTATATATAATAATACATAGATCAACTTTACACTTCAGATTATATGACTCCCATTTCACTTACAAACATGTCTGGGGTTTAAATATGCAATTAAGTCTATATATTCAACAGCCTTGGATTTCATATAGAAATGCTATTTTCTGTGTATTGTTACATCTGCATCAGGTTTAATGGAGACAGAGACAGCACTGTGTCTCCAAGCTTGTTGGGTTTTGTACTCCATTTTGTTCCGATTATTTTGTTGTTGTAAATAATACATTGTCTTATTCAAATAATAACAATATATGGTGGAACTGCAGGGCAAAATCACAGTACATAAGACAAGTTTATGGATTAGAGCCTATAGAAATGTTATTGACTCTCTAAAGGGTGGGGGTTGGCAATGAAGAAGTGGGCTATGCACTGGAGAAAGTCATGTTGGAGAGGGCTCTGTATTGTATTGGTGAGAGGGATGTGCCATTAGCAGACACTTATCCAGAGTAGAGTAGTGAGTGCATGCATTTTCATAACTCACAAAGGTGTCAGATCAGATCGCATATTGAATCAAACCAGCAGAATCCCTGAATTCACCAGCTCTCCTCACTCCACAACATGCACATTCTCCCCTATCCCCATCCCCAAGGTTTGTCATACAAACTGAAAAAGAGACTCGGGGTGAATAAGGATCTTACCTGATTGCTCCAGATCTGAGCACATCTATTGTTTGTAAATGTTGTTTCTTCTTGTTCTTCCACAGAAATGATATAAAGATTAAATGATGTACCTATTGAATTCCGCCTTGTGTTTCTTCTTTGGTGTCCCAGAACAATCTCACATAACACATCTAAAAGCCTTACATTCCATGATATGCAGGTTTCCGCAAAAATTCTGCTTCACTAATGCCGTACAACACACTGACCCAATTTAGTACTTAATCCATGAAAATACTGCAGTAAAAATCAAGTCCTAAATAAGACTGACTAGTGCCTATACCGCTTACTGCCTTTCAAATTGTTAAAGAGAGACAAACTGATTCTCAGTAGTAGGTTACAATTATGCATACGTGCATGCATTTCAGATTTTTGGAATAAACAATAATGTTATGCATGAATCATCATGGCATAATCATTTCTGAATAGATTATTATGCAAAAAATATATATTCTGGATGTTCTGCAAGTGTAGCTCCTGTTCTTGACTCAGTTCCATTATATTACATATAAGAGTCATTGAAGGAAGGCCTCTTCTGTAGGGGGGAGTTTTGTTAAGAGCCGCGACATTCGGTCTGAAAATGAACATGCATCACTTGCAGTACGGTTTTGGAAGCATAAGGACATAGCCGCGAGAAGTCGTTTGGGGGAAGGGGTGCTGTGATTTTTTTGCGGACATAAAAAAATGCCTCACAAGTCCTCAACTGGCAGCTTCATTAAATAGGACCTGCAAACACCAGTCTCAATGTCAACAGTGAAGAGGCGACTCTGGATGCCGGCCTTCTAGGCAGAGTTCCTCTGTCCGGTGTCTGTTATTTTGCCCACCTTAATCTTTTCTTTTTATTGGTCAGTCTGAAATATGGCTATTTCCTTGCAACTCTGCCTAGAAGGCCAGCATCCCGGAGTCGCCTCTTCACTGTTGATGTTGAGACTGGTGTTTTGAGGGTACTATTTAAAGAAGCTGCCAGTTGAGGACTTGTGAGGCGTCTGTTCCTCAAACTAGACACTCTAATGTACTTGTCCTCTTGCTCAGTTGTGCACTGGGGCCTCCCACTCCTCTTTCTAGTCTGGTTAGAGCCAGTTTGCACTGTTCTGTGAAGGGAGTAGTACACAGCATTGTACGAGATCTTCAGTTACTTGGCAATTTCTCACATGGAAAATCCTTCATTTCTCAGAACAAGAATAGACTGATGAGTTTCAGCAGAAAGTTCTTTGTTTCTGTCCATTTTGAGCCTGTAATCGAACCCACAACTGCTGATGATCCAGATACTCAACTAGTCTAAAGAAGGCCAGTCTTATTGCTTCTTTAATCCGAACAACCGCTTTCACCTGTGCTAACATAATTGCAAAAGGTTTTTCTAATGATCAATTAGCCTTTTAAAAGTATAAACTTGGATTAGCTAACAGGAGTGATGGTTGCTGATAATGGGCTTCTGTGCGCCTATGTAGATATTCCATTAAAAATGAGCCGTTTACAGCTACAATAGTAATTTACAACTGTGGAAGGACCACCAGAGGGCAGGCTGGGCTCATGGATAGTAGCCCAACAAGGCATGGGAGACAAGGTAACCAGAGCCAATTAAGCACAGCTGACGGTACTAATGACATACTCTCCTTCCCCTATAAGAGAGAGAATGGAACCAGCAGAGAGGGGGGAAAACTATCTCTGGAAGATGGCCACCGAGAGAGAGGAGCTATCCTGGAAGAACCACTAAGACGGTGACAAGCCCGTGACTTTTTGTTGTAGTTTAATGATAAGCCTATTGTGTTCCGGTTTCATCCGGAGAAGAAGATGTATGTTTTTCCCTGGAAGATTTTCATTGATTATGTTGGACTGTTTGTGTTGACCAAATGCCCTCAATAGAGAACTGTGTTCAATCAAGAAAACCTATTCCTGACTCATTTATTCCACCTTCCCGCTTTAGAGTGACGCCCAATTACTTGGTCCGCTCACATTGGTGGAGGATACGGGCATTAGGTGGACGAGTGACACAAGGATAAGTGAGTAAATCAAGATTCTTCCAGTAGACCCGGAGGAACCATTCAAGAACGAAGGATAACGCCCTACTACAACAATTGATCACGGCAACAGCAGACCACCATAGAACTCCTGCAACAACAGCTGAGCCATCGAGAAGAACCTAGAGTTAAGCCAAGAGCGGCTGCTCACGCCATCTTACCTGGTCTCTCCAAGGAGGATGATATTGAGGCCTTCCTCATGACCTTCGAAAGGACGGCCACCTTGGAAGAGTGGCCGCCCACAGAATGGGCGAGCGCATTAGCCCTTCTTTTGACCGGGGTGGCTCAGGAAGCCTATTTTGACCTGGATTCCCGCGAAGCTGCGGACTATGGGCGACTAAAAACCGAGATCCTGTCCCGGTACCAGCTGACTGCCAGAGATAGGGCTGTAAAGTTCCATCAATGGACCTATACAGCTGATCAACCCGTCCGTGCCCAGATCTTCGCATTAATACGACTGACGAAACAGTGGCTAGAACCTGGAAAGGGAGTAGGACAGGTGATAGAGACTCTCGTAGTGGACAAGATATTGAGAGAATTACCCAATGACTTAAAAATGGTTGTGGGGCAAGCCAACCCGTTGTCAGCCGACGACATAGCCCAGGCGGTGGAAACATATCGGTCTACAGGGGAGTTGTTAAAAAGTGACAAGGAGGAACGGAAGGAGTCTTCCAATCCCGTACCACGACTCACCCCGGCGCGCACGCCACCGAAACGTCCACGCCCCCCCCGGAGGTGGGAGAAGTCAGCCACCACACAGCAGGGTCGGTGTTATAAATGTCAGTCTCCCAACCATTATGCCCCACAATGTCCTAGCAAGGATGAGCCCATGGTCACGGAGTCATCACTGCCTACCCCCACACATCCCGTTTTGAGGGGGCAGGATCAACACTGTTGGTTAGCAGAGATAGCCCCAGCCTCAGAGATTCCGGTGCGAGTCGAAGGACAAGATGTGGTAGATATTCTCGACTCGGGAAGTATGGTTACGTTAGTAGAGGAGCGGATGGTGACCTCCGCAACACTGCTACCAGACAAAGTAGCCATATCCTGTATCCATGGAGACACCCACTATTACCCCACTGTGAATCTGCCTATTCTCACTCCAAAAGGAAGGTGTACAGTCAGGGCCGGGAAAGTGCCGCAGCTGAAGGTGCCATTATTGATCGGGAGAGACTGTCCCCTATATAAGGAGCTTCGGCCGATGACGTTATGCACGGGAAGAAGGGGGACAGGAAAGAAGAGAAAATCCAAGCCCGAGGTAGTAGTCCTGCAAGGAGACGTAGCCGCGTCCTCGTCCTCTGCAGCAGAGGAAGAAATAGCGACCCAACGTTTACGACAGATATTCCAGGAAACCACCGATGAAGACACATGTGAAGGGCTATACACAATGCAGGAAGGAAGGAGCAACCAGGCGCTAAGGGATATATTTGAAACTCCATCCGAGGAGGGAACCTGGAAGGGATTCTCCTCGGTCACCCCTGATGGGGATGTGGAACAACCTCCACATCCCTCTACCGAGGTCGACCTGCCCCAGGAATTAAAGGGACAGTTCGGCACCTCGCAGCATAGAGACCCAGACCTAAGGGAGGCCATGAGGAAGGTGAAGGTGATCGACGGGAGGAACGTCGACGGATCAGGTGAGCCCACTCTTCCTTACTATGCAATCAGGCGGGGTCTCTTATACTGGGTCGTACGACGAAGGGGGGAAAACCAGGAATTACTAATGGTGCCTAGGCCATACAGGGATACAGTTCTACAGTTAGCCCATTCCCACGTCATAGGAGGACACCTGGCTCGAGACATGACTATTGACAGAATCATGCAGAGATTCTATTGGCCCCGGGTCACCCGGGATGTGGCCAGGTATTGTAGGACGTGTGATCAATGTCAACGTACAGCCCCACGGCCACACCTACGTAACCCTTTGATTCCTCTCCCCATCATAGAGACTCCCTTTGAACGCATAGCTATGGACCTCGTAGGACCCCTCCCAAAATCCGCCAGAGGACACGAGTACATCCTAGTGGTTATAGATTACGCTACCAAGTTCCCGGAGGCCATACCCCTGCGAAACATGTCGTCAAAGGGAATTGCCAAGGAGTTATTCCTGATGTTCTCTCGTGTGGGCCTCCCCAAGACTATCTTAACTGATCAAGGAACGCCGTTCATGTCCCGGTTGATGAAGGACTTGTGTCGGTTATATCAGGTTCAACAGATACGTACAAGCATATTCCACCCTCAAACAGACGGGTTGTGTGAACGCTTGAACAAAACGATTAAAAGCATGTTGAGAAGAGTGGTGTCCCGAGACGGGAAAAACTGGGACATGCTTCTCCCACACTTAATGTTTGCCCTGCGAGAAGTACCCCAGGCATCCACTGGATTCTCTCCGTTTGAATTGCTCTATGGCAGACCCTGTCGAGGAATCCTCGACTTAGCCAAGGAGACCTGGGAGACCCAACCATGCCCCTTTCGATCCACAATAGAACACGTTACCCTGATGAGAGACCGCCTGTCAGCAGTGTGGCCCATAGTCAAGGAGCATATGGAGAAGGCCCAAAGGACCCAAGGCCGGGCCTATGATAAGTCTGCGACCCCCCGTGAGTTCACCGTGGGAGAGAAAGTGATGGTACTTGTGCCCACGGCCGAACATCGCTTGCTGGCGCAGTGGAGGGGGCCCTACGAGGTAATGAAAAGGGTCTCACCGGTCAATTACCTCATCAAGCAACCTGACAGGAGGAAGAAGGTCCAACTCTATCACATAAACCTGCTGAAGACGTACCATGGACGAGAGGAGGAGGTGGCTTTGATGGCCCTGGAGGGCAAAGGAAAAGAGGAGGCTCTACCACAGGTGCGCCGTGGCCAAACTCTCCTACCGGAGCAGTCAAGACAGCTAGACAAGCTGATTATGAACTTCGGTCGAATATTCTCTCCATTCCCAGGACAAACAGATGTCCTGTTCCACCATATCCACACTGAACCCGGCAAGAAGGTGCATATCCGCCCTTACAGGATTCCTGAGGCTCGCAGAGTCATCGCTAAGAAAAAGGTGAGGGAGATGTTGAGGATGGGCGGGATCGAGCCCTCGACGAGTGAGTGGTCCAGTCCCATAGTCCTGGTCCCCAAATCCGATGGTAGTATGAGACTCTGCAACGACTTTAGGGGCGTGAATGCCATCTCTACATTCGATGCGTATCCCATGCCCCGCGTGGATGAACTCTTGGAGCGCTTAGGAAAGGCCAAGTTCATCACTACCCTGGATTTGAAGAAGGGATATTGGCAAGTGCCGGTGGCTCCGGAGGATTGCCCAAAGACTGCCTTCGCCAGCCCAGAGGGGCTTTTCCAGTATGTGAGGATGCCCTTCGGACTGCACGGTGCCGCTGCAACCTTCCAACGCCTCATGGATGCCATTCTACGGCCCCATCAAGAGTATGCAGCGGCGTACATAGACGATGTGGTCATCCACAGCGAGGACTGGGATAGTCACCTCCTGCGATTACGGGCGGTGCTCGTGAGTTTGGAAGCCACAGGGTTGACAGCCAATCCAAATAAATGCTGCCTGGGCTTGTCCGAAGCGGAATACCTGGGGTACACCGTGGGGAATGGGAAAATACGCCCACAGGCAGAGAAGACCAGGGCAATTCGTGACTGGCCTCGACCCCGGACCAAGCGAGACGTTCGGGCCTTCTTAGGGATAACAGGATATTATCGCCGTTTTATCCCGGGATATGCAACCATTGCCAACCCCCTCACAAACCTCATCAGGAAAAACCTGCCAAACCAGGTAGAGTGGCAAGACGAGACGGAAGAGGCCTTTCAATTGCTAAAAGATGGCCTGTGTTCTGATCCCGTTCTACAGGCTCCGGACTTCTCACAAGAGTTCATTGTGCAGGTCGACGCCTCGGATACAGGGCTCGGGGCCGTACTAGCTCAGGGTAAAGGTGAAGCAGAGAAGCCGATTCTCTTCATTAGTAGGAAGCTCAGCGATCGGGAACAGAGGTATGCGACCGTAGAGAAAGAGGCCTTAGCCATCAAGTGGGCCCTCGATTATCTCCGGTACTACCTACTGGGTCGGAGGTTTGCATTAGTTACTGACCATGCGCCCCTCACGTGAATGGCTGGTAAGAGAAACAATAACAACAGAATAGCCAGATGGTTTTTGTCTTTACAACCGTTCTCTTTCCATGTCATCCACAGGGCCGGATCGAGGAACGGGAATGCAGACGCGCTGTCCCGAAGCGACCAAGACTGTGCGTCTGGCGCCCGACCCTCCGGTTCGGTCCTGGGGGGGAAGGTATGTGGAAGGACCACCAGAGGGCAGGCTGGGCTCATGGATAGTAGCCCAACAAGGCATGGGAGACAAGGTAACCAGAGCCAATTAAGCACAGCTGACGGTACTAATGACATACTCTCCTTCCCCTATAAGAGAGAGAATGGAACCAGCAGAGAGGGGGGAAAACTATCTCTGGAAGATGGCCACCGAGAGAGAGGAGCTATCCTGGAAGAACCACTAAGACGGTGACAAGCCCGTGACTTTTTGTTGTAGTTTAATGATAAGCCTATTGTGTTCCGGTTTCATCCGGAGAAGAAGATGTATGTTTTTCCCTGGAAGATTTTCATTGATTATGTTGGACTGTTTGTGTTGACCAAATGCCCTCAATAGAGAACTGTGTTCAATCAAGAAAACCTATTCCTGACTCGTTTATTCCACCTTCCCGCTTTAGAGTGACGCCCAATTACTTGGTCCGCTCACACAACATTAACATCATTAACAATGTCTACACTGTATTTCTCATCAATTGTATGTTTTTTTAATGGACAATAAATTTGCTTTTCTTTCAAAAACAAGGACATTTCTAAGTGACCCCAAACCTTAGAATGGTAGTGTATGTTTACCAGTTTCTTCAAGTACTTTGAAAATGCAAGTTATGAAATGTAAAATGTAAATAGTCTATTCATTCCTTTTCCAATTAAGTAGACACTCTTATCCAGAGCAACTTACAGTTGTGAGTCCATACATTTTCATACTTTTTTGTACTGGTCCCCCGTGGGAATCAAACCCACAACCTTAGCATTGCAAGCACCATGCTTTACCACAGCACATCATCACATCTCATCATCACAAACCACTTGATGTCTCAATGTACTCAATTACTGTAGTGGTCATTGTTTTTCTTCATGGTGATAGAAAGTCTACAGGTATAAACCTAGATTACCAGCCTATGTACAGTACAGTAATGTACATTAAGTGGTTTGTAAGGATGGTAAATTAATGCTGCATGAAAAATGGTTGTTTTCTATGTTATTTGATCAAGAACAATATTTAATTTGATGTGGTTGTTTTGTGTCTTTGCCCATAACTTTGCACCTTTTGATGTAAATATTTGAGGACAGGGTTTTGTTCTTTCTGGATTCCATTAGAATGATGATCACAGAGAAAGAGACAGGGTTTTGTTCTTTCTGGATTCCATTAGAATGATGATCACAGAGAAAGAGACAGGGTTTTGTTCTTTCTGGATTCCATTAGAATGATGATCACAGAGAAAGAGACAGGGTTTTGTTCTTTCTGGATTCCATTAGAATGATGATCACAGAGAAAGGGACAGGGTTTTGTTCTTTCTGGATTCCATTAGAATGATGATCACAGAGAAAGGGACAGGGTTTCGTTCTTTCTGGATTCCATTAGAATGACATCACAGAGAAAGAGACAGGGTTTGGTTCTTTCTGGATGCCATTAGAATGACATCACAGAGAAAGAGACAGGGTTTTGTTCTTTCTGGATTCCATTAGAATGACATCACAGAGAAAGGGACAGGGTTTGGTTCTATCTGGATTCCATTAGAATGTCATCACAGAGAAAGAGACAGGGTTTGGTTCTTTCTGGATGCCATTAGAATGACATCACAGAGAAAGAGACAGGGTTTTGTTCTTTCTGGATTCCATTAGAATGACATCACAGAGAAAGGGACAGGGTTTGGTTCTTTCTGGATTCCATTGGAATGATGATCACAGAGAAAGAGACAGGGTTTGGTTCTTTCTGGATTCCATTAGAATGACATCACAGAGAAAGAGACAGGGTTTTGTTCTTTCTGGATTCCATTAGAATGACATCACAGAGAAAGAGACAGGGTTTGGTTCTTTCTGGATTCCATTAGAATGATAATCACAGAGAAAGAGACAGGGACAACAACTCTTACATTTACATTACATTTAAGTAATTTAGCAGACGCTCTTATCCAGAGCGACTTACAAATTGGTGCATTCACCTTATGACATCCAGTGGAACAGTAGTGCATCTAAATCTTTTAAGGGGGGTGAGACTGATTACTTTATCCTATCCTAGGTATTCCTTAAAGAGGTGGGGTTTCAGGTGTCTCCGGAAGGTGGTGATTGACTCCGCTGTCCTGGCGTCGTGAGGGAGTTTGTTCCACCATTGGGGGGCCAGAGCAGCGAACAGTTTTGACTGGGCTGAGCGGGAACTGTACTTCCTCAGTGGTAGGGAGGCGAGCAGGCCAGAGGTGGATGAACGCAGTGCCCTTGTTTGGGTGTAGGGCCTGATCAGAGCCTGGAGGTACTGAGGTGCCGTTCCCCTCACAGCTCCGTAGGCAAGCACCATGGTCTTGTAGCGGATGCGAGCTTCAACTGGAAGCCAGTGGAGAGAGCGGAGGAGCGGGGTGACGTGAGAGAACTTGGGAAGGTTGAACACCAGACGGGCTGCGGCGTTCTGGATGAGTTGTAGGGGTTTAATGGCACAGGCAGGGAGCCCAGCCAACAGCGAGTTGCAGTAATCCAGACGGGAGATGACAAGTGCCTGGATTAGGACCTGCGCCGCTTCCTGTGTGAGGCAGGGTCGTACTCTGCGGATGTTGTAGAGCATGAACCTACAGGAACGGGCCACCGCCTTGATGTTAGTTGAGAACGACAGGGTGTTGTCCAGGATCACGCCAAGGTTCTTAGCGCTCTGGGAGGAGGACACAATGGAGTTGTCAACCGTGATGGCGAGATCATGGAACGGGCAGTCCTTCCCGGGAGGAAGAGCAGCTCCGTCTTGCCGAGGTTCAGCTTGAGGTGGTGATCCGTCATCCACACTGATATGTCTGCCAGACATGCAGAGATGCGATTCGCCACCTGGTCATCAGAAGGGGGAAAGGAGAAGATTAATTGTGTGTCGTCTGCATAGCAATGATAGGAGAGACCATGTGAGGTTATGACAGAGCCAAGTGACTTGGTGTATAGCGAGAATAGGAGAGGGCCTAGAACAGAGCCCTGGGGGACACCAGTGGTGAGAGCACGTGGTGTGGAGACGGATTCTCGCCACGCCACCTGGTAGGAGCGACCTGTCAGGTAGGACGCAATCCAAGCGTGGGCCGCGCCGGAGATGCCCAACTCGGAGAGGGTGGAGAGGAGGATCTGATGGTTCACAGTATCGAAGGCAGCCGATAGGTCTAGAAGGATGAGAGCAGAGGAGAGAGAGTTAGCTTTAGCAGTGCGGAGCGCCTCCGTGATACAGAGAAGAGCAGTCTCAGTTGAATGACTAGTCTTGAAACCTGACTGATATGGATCAAGAAGGTGAGCTGGCCAAGGACGGCACGTTCAAGAGTTTTGGAGAGAAAAGAAAGAAGGGATACTGGTCTGTAGTTGTTGACATCGGAGGGATCGAGTGTAGGTTTTTTCAGAAGGGGTGCAACTCTCGCTCTCTTGAAGACGGAAGGGATGTAGCCAGCGGTCAGGGATGAGTTGATGAGCGAGGTGAGGTAAGGGAGAAGGTCTCCGGAAATGGTCTGGAGAAGAGAGGAGGGGATAGGGTCAAGCGGGCAGGTTGTTGGGCAGCCGGCCGTCACAAGACGCGAGATTTCATCTGGAGAGAGAGGGGAGAAAGAGGTCAGAGCACAGGGTAGGGCAGTGTGAGCAGAACCAGCGGTGTCGTTTGACTTAGCAAACGAGGATCGGATGTCGTCGACCTTCTTTTCAAAATGGTTGACGAAGTCATCTGCAGAGAGGGAGGAGGGGGAGGGGGAGGAGGATTCGGGAGGGAGGAGAAGGTGGCAAAGAGCTTCCTAGGGTTAGAGGCAGATGCTTGGAATTTAGAGTGGTAGAAAGTGGCTTTAGCAGCAGAGAGAGAAGAGGAAAATGTAGAGAGGAGGGAGTGAAAGGATGCCAGGTCCGCAGGGAGGCGAGTTTTCCTCCATTTCCGCTTGGCTGCCCGGAGCCCTGTTCTGTGAGCTCGCAATGAGTCGTCGAGCCACGGAGCGGGGAGGGGAGGACCGAGCCGGCCTGGAGGATAGGGGACATAGAGAGTCAAAGGATGCAGAAAGGGAGGAGAGGAGGGTTGAGGAGGCAGAATCAGGAGATAGGTTGGAGAAGGTTTGAGCAGAGGGAAGAGATGATAGGATGGAAGAGGAGAGAGTAGCGGGGGAGAGAGAGCGAAGGTTGGGACGGCGCGATACCATCCGAGTAGGGGCAGTGTGGGAAGTGTTGGATGAGAGCGAGAGGGAAAAGGATACAAGGTAGTGGTCGGAGACTTGGAGGGGAGTTGCAATGAGGTTAGTGGAAGAACAGCTCTTACAATTCCAACTATTGAATCCTGCAAGATACTGTTCTTAATTATACTACTACCTTTTTTAGCAAAAGCAGAGATGCTGCAAAAAAAATGGCCCCTGCTACAGAAATCTATATCGGTCTGCTAATACGAATAAAGGCCCAGTGTTACACCTATATATTTTTTGTAATCTGATTTTCCAGGGGGTGCTACAGCACCCCCACTTTCCACAGTTATGCATAAGGACCTTATATTTCATATCAGCAATAAATAATTGATTTGTTTTATTGATACACAACTTTATAGGGTTCCCACACAGCCATATGTCCATGTTACAGAGCTTGTTCACGGAAAACAGACAGAATTGCAGAGTAGACTACCTATGCGAATTAGCTATCTGCTTCTCTGAACACTGACAGATGCCACAAACTTGATGTCACTGAAAAATACCATTGGCTGCAACTGTGGTAAAACCAGTTAAAACAGTGTCCAGTAAAATTGTATTTTGCATTTGTGAAAAGATTGTGATTTGATATGAAAGTAAAGGGATTTATGTTTTTATAACTGTACTGCAATTGATAATCGATTCACGTTTAGATGGAGTATTTGGCTGTTTTGGCTTCCAGAGACAATTCACCCTTTAAACAGAACATATAAGAAAGTCATTTGAAGGTGTAACGTTAGGCTCCTTATATCCAATATTGGGAAACTGCAAAGTTTCCAGTAGTTACCACAGCCATAAAGTCAAATTGCTCGTAAAAATTCATGAAAATAAATGTGCTTTTAATACTTAATTTAAGGATAGGGGGTTAGCCATAAGGTTAGTAGTGTGGTTAAGATTAGGTTTAAATATCACATTTTAAGAAGATCAATTGTATAAAGGTGTATGACTTTGTGACTGGGGTAACTAATGACGACCCAACTGCAAGTGCAGAGATGGAAGTCATGCACAATCGGGATAGAAAAAGAAAGGCTGCCCCCAAGTGGTGAAACTGAAATCAGAACCCGGAAATAGGTGGTGAAATTAGGACGTTGTAGGACACGGTTTGTCGGAGCTATCTCCTCTTCTTACTCGTAGTTAAATCACTTTTAAGCCCTACTTTAATTTTAAAGTGGCATGGAGCATGTATCAAACAAGATGGTAAGCATATCAGTGAGGTTGTTTGACAAGTTTCGGTAGCTATAGCATAATACAAAAAGGATTATGGTGAGTGAGATAGCTAGCTGTGTATCTAGCTCTGGTCCATTGAGTTACGTGCGGCTTGAGCTTCCTTCATCGCCCTACATGCAAATATATGTTTTAGAATTAACCCAATATAGACCACAGCATTTCGTTTCCAATGGGAACTAGTGGTGGAGAGTCGACTCCAAAAGATTCGATTCCTCGACTTCTATTTCTGGGTGTCAAACTTCTATTCCGACTTCCAAGATTCTGTATTTTTGCAACGGATTCAACTATTTTCCGTAGACTACTTCGAGAACACAAACTCTCGAATCTTTCACAGCAAAGAAAGGGCGAGGGAGAGAGATGGGAGGGGCACAGCCTGGCCTGTCTGCCACCTGGCAGAACCGTGCATCGGTTATCAAAAGATGTACGGTAGGCTATCGCAATTTACTGGCTTTGTTATGTCTCGCGCAAATTCACTGAAGTAGGGGTTATCAATGAAAAGGCTGAGATATTCTACACGCAATAGACCAAAGACACACTTAGCGTTTTTCATGGTGAAGAGAAAGGGGAGCAGGCGAGGGAAAGAGGATTGGAGCAGGCAGAGAGAAAGTCAGAACCGTGCTCAGTCTGTATCTTGGTCATCTATCAATCAATGCCTTCTAAATTCACCAAAAGTATTTAATTTTTTATTTATTTTATTTCACCTTTATTTAACCAGGTAGGCTAGTTGAGAACAAGTTCTCATTTGCAACTGCGACCTGGCCAAGATAAAGCATAGCAGTGTGAACAGACAACACAGAGTTACACATGGAGTAAACAATTAACAAGTCAATAACACAGTAGAAAAAAAATGGGCAGTCTATATACAATGTGTGCAAAAGGCATGAGGAGGTAGGCGAATAATACAGTTTTGCAGATTAACACTGGAGTGATAAATGATCAGATGGTCATGTACAGGTAGAGATATTGGTGTGCAGAAAAGTAAATAAATAAAAAAAAAACAGTATAAAAACAGTATGGGAATGAGGTAGGTGAAAATGGGTGGGCTATTTACCAATAGACTATGTACAGCTGCAGCGATCGGTTAGCTGCTCGGATAGCTGATGTTTGAAGTTGGTGAGGGAGATAAAAGTCTCCAACTTCCGCGATTTTTGCAGTTCGTTCCAGTCACAGGCAGCAGAGTACTGGAACGAAAGGCGGCCAAATGAGGTGTTGGCTTTAGGGATGATCAGTGAGATACACCTGCTGGAGCGCGTGCTACAGATGGGTGTTGCCATCGTGACCAGTGAACTGAGATAAGGCGGAGCTTTGCCTAGCATGGACTTGTAGATGACCTGGAGCCAGTGGGTCTGGCGACGAATATGTAGCGAGGGCCAGCCGACTAGAGCATACAAGTCGCAGTGGTGGGTGGTATAAGGTGCTTTGGTGACAAAACGGATGGCACTGTGATAGACTGCATCCAGTTTGCTGAGTAGAGTGTTGGAAGCCATTTTGTAGATGACATCGCCGAAGTCGAGGATCGGTAGGATAGTCAGTTTTACTAGGGTAAGCTTGGCGGCGTGAGTGAAGGAGGCTTTGTTGCGGAATAGAAAGCCGACTCTTGATTTTCGATTGGAGATGTTTGATGTGAGTCTGGAAGGAGAGTTTGCAGTCTAGCCAGACACCTAGGTACTTATAGATGTCCACATATTCAAGGTCGGAACCATCCAGGGTGGTGATGCTAGTCGGGCATGCGGGTGCAGGCAGCGATCGGTTGAAAAGCATGCATTTGGTTTTACTCGCGTTTAAGAGCAGTTGGAGGCCACGGACGGAGTGCTGTATGGCATTGAAGCTCGTTTGGAGGTTAGATAGCAGTGTCCAATGACGGGCCGAAAGTATATAGAATGGTGTCGTCTGCGTAGAGGTGGATCAGGGAATCGCCCGCAGCAAGAGCAACATCATTGATATATACAGAGAAAGGAGTCGGCCCGAGAATTGAACCCTGTGGCACCCCCATAGAGACTGCCAGAGGACCGGACAGCATGCCCTCCGATTTGACACACTGAACTCTGTCTGCAAAGTAATTGGTGAACCAGGCAAGGCAGTCATCCGAAAAACCGAGGCTATTGAGTCTGCCGATAAGAATATGGTGAAAGCCTTGGCGAGGTCGATGAAGACGGCTGCACAGTACTGTCTTTTATCGATGGCGGTTATGATATTGTTTAGTACCTTGAGCGTGGCTGAGGTGCACCCGTGACCGGCTCGGAAACCAGATTGCACAGCGGAGAAGGTACGGTGGGATTCGAGATGGTCAGTGACCTGTTTGTTGACTTGGCTTTCGAAGACCTTAGATAGGCAGGGCAGGATGGATATAGGTCTATAGCAGTTTGGGTCCAGGGTGTCTCCCACTTTGAAGAGGGGGATGACTGCGGCAGCTTTCCAATCCTTGGGGATCTATATCCAAAAGTATATTAAAGTAGGCTATATATTAGGCTATAAATGAGTATGGTTAAGCTATTCTTAATAGTGCCAGCAAAGGGGAACAGGTGAATTGAAGTTAGCCAAACATAGCCAAATGCATCAGTTGAATTGGGCCTAAATGATCTTATTTAATGAAACCCTGTCTAGCTATTGATGTCCTAGGTCAAGGCTCTCCAACCCTGTTCCTTTCTGTAGGCTTCTCCTCCAACGCCAGTTGTAACTACCCCGATTAAGTTTATAAACCAGCTAATTACTAAATCAGATGCGCTAGATTCGTTTTGAAGTGAAACCCTACATGATGGTAGCTCTCTACGAACAGGGTTGGAGAGCCATGTCCTACCTAGGCAGTAGATCGCAAAATAGCATCCCCGCTAAACATTTTGGAAATGGCAAGTTCACTTTCTCATCCGTAAACACAGTCAAGTGGAAATACGGTTCAGTAGCTCAAATCAGCAGGATGTGGTACATTGTTATTGGGAATAACGTCTAACATGGATGGATCGCTAAAATCATGTTTATGATAACACTTTATACATTTACATATTATGGGGAGACCTATACATTTGGCAGCCAAGCACGAGTTATCAGTGTAGCGTATTATCGTGTGGACATGACGTTGAAATTAACGAAATATCTGCAGGTCTACAATAAAAGCCTCCAGGCTCCCGTCGTAAGAGTCCATTTGAAATAATAATAATAATTACAGGGGGGCAGTTTGTCAATATTAATCCTGTGTGAATAACGCACATGCTTGGAAAATAGTTACAAAACCAATGCCTAGTAGTAATATCCGTCCAATAGGGCTGTAACATGGCAAAGAATAGGTTTATCAGAATAGTGTGTGCCGCATCACATGGGATCCGTCAAGGCTGCACACAGCGGAAATATTCCAGTTTCTACACATCACCTTATATATTCAAACAAAATGGGCAGCCTCATGCTCATATCAGTCCTCTAGAATGCAAATGTAGTCTTTCTAATAGGATTGCAATAATGAGATGGTGTGTATGTTTGTGCGCATCCGTTTGTGTGTTTTGGGAGTCGACTCCAATCACAGGAGTCGGATTTGGAGTCGAATCCAAAAATCCTGGAGTCTTGCACCACAAATTAGTCATAGTGGGCAGGACAAGGGGGGCAGCCAGGGTACTGGTACAGTGTCAATGTGTGGGGGGCACCGGTTAGTTGAGGTAATATGTACATGTTGATAGAGTTATTAAAGTGACTTTGCATAGATGATAACAACAGAGTAGCAGTGGTGTAAAGGGAGGGGGGCATGCAGTTAGTCTGGGTAGCCATTTGATTAGGTGTTCAGTCTTATGGCTTTGGGATAGAAGCTGTTTAGAAGCCTCTTGGACCTAGACTTGGCACTCCTATACCGCTTGCTGTGCGATAGCAGAGAGAACAGTTTATGACTAGGGTGGCTAGAGTCTTTGGCAATTTTTTGGGGCCTTCCTCTGACACCGCCTAGTATAGAGGTCCTGGATGGCAGGAAGCTTGGCCCCAGTGATGTACTGGGCTGTTCGCACTACTCTCTGTAGTGCCTTGCGGTCGGAGGCATAGCAATTGCCATACCAGGCAGTGATGCAACCAGTCAGGATGCTCTCGATGGTGCAGCTGTAGAACCGTTTGAGGATCAGAGGACCCATGTATTTCCCTCTTCATGGCTGTCTTGGTGTGCTTGGACCATGTTAGTTTGTTGGTGATGTGGGCATTTAAAAATATATATATTTTATTTTATTTAACCTTTATTTAACCAGGTAGGCAAGTTGAGAACAAGTTCTCATTTTAATTGCGACCTGGCCAAGATAAAGCAAAGCAGTTCGACACATACAACGACACAGAGTTACACATGGAGTAAAACAAACATACAGTCAATAATACAGTATAAACAAGTCTATATACGATGTGAGCAAATGAGGTGAGATAAGGGAGGTAAAGGCAAAAAAGGCCATGGTGGCAAAGTAAATACAATAGAGCAAGTAAAACACTGGAATGGTAGATTTGCAATGGAAGAATGTGCACAAAGTAGAAATAAAAATAATGGGGTGCAAAGGAGCAAAATAAATAAATAAATTAATTAAATACAGTAGGGAAAGAGGTAGTTGTTTGGGCTAAATTATAGGTGGGCTATGTACAGGTGCAGTAATCTGTGAGCTGCTCTGACAGGTGCTTAAAGATAGTGAGGTAGATAAGTGTTTCCAGTTTCAGAGATTTTTGTAGTTCGTTCCAGTCATTGGCAGCAGAGAACTGGAAAGAGAGGCGGCCAAAGAAAGAATTGGTTTTGGGGGTGACTAGAGAGATATTGCTGGAGCGTGTGCTACAGGTGGGAGATGCTATGGTGACCAGCAAGCTGAGATAAGGGGGGACTTTACCTAGCAGGGTCTTGTAGATGACATGGAGCCAGTGGGTTTGGCGACGAGTATGAAGCGAGGGCCAGCCAACGAGAGCGTACAGGTCGCAATGGTGGGTAGTATATGGGGCTTTGGTGACAAAACGGATTGCACTTTGATAGACTGCATCCAATTTGTTGAGTAGGGTATTGGAGGCTATTTTGTAAATGACATCGCCAAAGTCGAGGATTGGTAGGATGGTCAGTTTTACAAGGGTATGTTTGGCAGCATGAGTGAAGGATGCTTTGTTGCGAAATAGGAAGCCAATTCTAGATTTAACTTTGGATTGGAGATATTTGATATGGGTCTGGAAGTAGAGTTTACAGTCTAACCAGACACCTAAGTATTTGTAGTTGTCCACGTATTCTAAGTCAGAGCCGTCCAGAGTAGTGATGTTGGACAGGCGGGCAGGTGCAGGTAGCGATCGGTTGAAGAGCATGCATTTAGTTTTACTTGTATTTAAGAGCAATTGGAGGCCACGGAAGGAGAGTTGTATGGCATTGAAGCTTGCCTAGAGGGTTGTTAACACCGTGTCCAAAGAAGGGCCAGAAGTATACAGAATGGTGTCGTCTGCGTAGAGGTGGATCAGAGACTCACCAGCAGCAAGAGCGACCTCATTGATGTATACAGAGAAGAGAGTCGGTCCAAGAATTGAACCCTGTGGCACCCCCATAGAGACTGCCAGAGGTCCGGACAGCAGACCCTCCGATTTGACACACTGAACTCTATCAGAGAAGTAGTTGGTGAACCAGGCAAGGCAATCATTTGAGAAACCAAGGCTGTCGAGTCTGCCGACATCAAGGAACTTGAAGCTCTCAACCTGCTCCACTGCAGCCCCGTCGATGAGAATGGGGGTGTGCTCGGTCCTCTTTTTCCTGTAGTCCACAATCATCTCCTTTGTCAGTGATCATGTTGAGGGAGAGGTTGTTGTCCTGGCACCACACGGCCAGATCTCTGACCACCTCCCTATAGGCTGTCTCGTCTTCGTCGGTGATCAGGACTACCACTGTTGTGTCAACAGCAAACTTAATGATGGTGTTGGAGTTGTGCCTGGCTGTGCAGTCATGAGTGAACAGGGAGTGCAGGAGGGGACTGAGCACGCACCCCTGAGGGGCCCCTGTGTTGATGATCAGCGTGGCGGATGTGTTGTTACCTACCCTTACCACCTGGGGGCGGCCCTTCAGGAAGTCCAGGATCCAGTTGCAGAGGGAGATGTTTAGTCCCAGGGTCCTAAGCTTAGTGATGAGCTTTGAGTGCACTATGGTGTTGAATGATGAGCTGTGGTCAATGAATAGCATTCTGATATAGGTGTTCCTTTTGTCCAGGTGGGAAAGGACATTGTGGAGTGCAATAGAGATTGCATCATCTGTTGGGGCGGTATGCAAATTGGAGTGGGTCTAGGGTTTCTGGGATAATGGTGTTGATTTGAGCCATGACCAGCCTTTCAAAGCACTTCATGGCTACAGATGTGAGTGCTACGGGGCGGTAGTCATTTAGACAGGTTACCTTGGTGTTCTTGGAGGTAGATATCTATCTATCTATTTGACTCATTGTTCTATCTATCTGTTCTACATCTTTCCAATGAGGGAAGTAGTAATGACGGCTTTTTGTAGGCAGGCACTAACAACAAACTAATGGTTTGTTGGACAAAGCCTTTGGGGAAATGAATGGCATTTTGTAGAGTTTTTGGATAAACAGCTAAAGAATAAGGTCAGTGGTAAACACAGGCTTGTTATACATTTTGTTCTATGTGATGATCTTCATCAGTTAACATCACTTTTTGTGAATTTTAATAAAACACAAATGCTTCATAATTCATAAAGATCATGTTAACTGACTGATATTATCTCATATAACAAAACATATAAGCACAGAGTTTCTAAACCCAGAGGCGCACTTGAGAAGCAGACCAAACAGACAAGGCTGGAGTTTGTTGTTTTAGAAGTCAGTGAGAGAAGTGACAAATTCTTCCTTTGTTGTAAATTTTCTCGAAATATAAGGCACAACCTAGATTTGAGCAAATGTCATAAGTAGTTAAACATGTTATTACTCCAAACTCGTGAAGGTGACAAACTGACATGTTTTCATTTTAGTCAAAAACAACTATATTGAAGGAGTGTCTTTGATTTGACCGCCTGCACATGCGCAGTTCAGCGTGAGACGACGTGTTTCTACACATGAGCTTAGCTAGCCAACGTCGCCATATTGGAGAAGCAGTTTTAGCTTATCTTCAAACCACAGGAGGTTGGTGGCACCTTAATTGGGGAGGATGGGCTTGTGGTAATGGCTGCAGCAGAATCAGTGGGATGGTATCAAACACATGGTTTGATGCCGTTCCAGACATTATGATGAGCCGTGCTTCATACTGTACCAAAATAATCATATTTCAGATGTGTATCTTACTTAGTTTTTATTTGATGACTTTATTATTTAGAATTCCTTGAAGTCATCATCTCTGCTCAGGCAGTAGAAGCCAGACAACGTTCTGTGTTTTCCATACTGTACTGTCTTTAGTCATTCTATTTAGCTAGGCTTGCCTGCCCAAGCATGCTGCAAAGATGTCTGACAAAATCAAATCAAATGTATTTATATAGCCCTTCGTACATCAGCTGATATCTCAAAGTGCTGTACAGAAACCCAGCCTAAAACCCCAAACAGCAAACAATGCAGGTGTAGAAGCAATAATAATAATCATCTAAATCTACTTTCACGAACAGTCTCTATCCCTCTCTCTTGTGGTCTGTGTGTATCTCACCATCCATCTCAGTCTGAGCCTGGAAAAACAGGTGCAATGGATTATGGTCATTGTAGTTAATTACTACGTTTCTGTGCTGAACTAGGTTGAATATTTGCTTAATGAAACTTACAACTCCCTTCAGCCCAGAGTCCCACATAGTTATTGACTTGATTTCTGTCAATTATTAGATTTCTCTCTAGAGAAATGGCACGTTGGGCTCACAAAAAAAAAAAAAAACTAAATGGAGTACTAGAACTGATGTCGGTCAATTAGTTGTTTAACCAACATTGAGTTGTTGTTTTTTGTTATTAATCACTCAGCACTTCATACTGATGGCTGAACGAACCAGAGGTAACTCATTTGGGGGTTTTAAGACTACAAGCTGGCGAACTCTATTCACCCCTCCATATAGGACTTTTTTTTCTCCACCATTTTGTTTAGTTAACAGGCTTCAATATACTTTTGTTAATCACCAAAGTAAAGATGTTGCTGGAGTGCTGACTAACTTTTCTCTGTATGTCGCCAGAATAGCTGTAGTTCACACATGCGTCAGATGCAAAATGCACGTGGATGCATCCAGAATGGAATAGACATTCATTGCTGCATCTCGTGGTGCAGATCCAACGCTCAACTCTGTTCTTTTTTATTTTGGAGAAACAACAGAGAAATGTTCTAGCCGATTTCATGGTCAATCCAACATCTAGCATTTACAGCGACGCGGTCGCCGCAGAAGTGAGAGCGTTCAAACTTCTTGCACTTCAGGGCGCTGTCATAGTGATTCAGGGCCAGTGGTGTCAAGTACTTCAGTAAAAAATACTTTAACGTACTACTTAAGTAGTATCTGTACTTAATTATTTATATTTTTCAGAACTTTTACTTTTACATTCCTAAAGAAAATAATGTACTTTTTACTCAACATTTTCCGTGACACCCAAAAGTACTTGTTACATTGTGAATTCTTAGCAAGACAGGAAAAGTGTCCAATATTCACACTTCTCAAGAGAACATCCCTGGTCATCCCTACTGCCTCTGATTTGGTGGACTCACTAAACAGAGAACATCCCTGGTCATCCCTACTGCCTCTGATTTGGTGGACTCACTAAACATGCATGCTTCATTTGTAAATGATGTTGTGGTGTGCCCCTGGCTATCCGAGTGTGCCCCTGGCTCCGCAATTGTCAGGAGCCTCTGGACCACATTTTGCGGATCATGCATAAATCGGCTTTTAGTCAGCACTCTAGTAACAAATTCCTCCGTGGGATGAATGGAAAGATGCAGGCTGTTGAAGAAAATCATCCGGACATATTGGCCTGGACCAGAGCTACTAATGTTATCTGCCAAGCTTATTCTAGCTGTTTAGCTATCTTTTGGAAGCAAACTTACAAAATGTACATTGGTGTCCAAGAAGGTTGCTACCTGCCAGATCTTTAGTTTAATTTGAAGCCTTTGAAACTCTCAAACCAGGGAACTATTTTGCTGCCTCGTTCACGTCATGTCGGAAACTCTGACATCTCTGACTTGCTAACCTTGGCGGGAGAGTGGTATCAGAATCAACCAATGGGAAGCTCTACGCAAATAACTTGCATTCATTTGAACTCCGAGGTCCCGAGTTTCCGACATGACTTAATGGTGGCATAACACCTGCAAATCTGTGTACACGACCAATAAACTTTGATTTGATTTGTAGTCCTCTCATGCAGCAGTATCCAGATGAGATGACAACCCTAAGCAAACATCTTCTTTAGATAGCTAGTATGGACGCCACATTTACATAACTTGGCTTTAAGTTATTTATGCTGGTAGATATTCACAATAACTGTCTTTATGGTGCCGTTAGTAATAGAGTCACTGTCTCCACAGCCTTTGACTGAGCCACAACGGATAAGACAGGAGTGAAGAGACCTCCCCGCCCCTAACAGTCACACTTGGACAAACCCATCATGTTGGTGACAGCCTACCTGGCCATGGTGGTCCTACTGGTGCTATGTGTCGGACTGGAGCTAACGGCACGTCGCCTCACCCCACCTCAACCCACCCCCTCTGCCATGGGCACCAACCCTGCCTTCCGTAGGTTCCAGACCGTGTTCCTCCGAGGCTACCTCTTAGCCTTGTCGGCTGACTGGCTGCAGGGGCCATACCTCTACAAGCTCTACCGCCATTACAGCTTCCTGGAGTCCCAGATAGCCATCCTGTATGTCGTTGGCCTGGCCTCCTGTGTGCTGTTTGCCCCCGTGGCTAGCTGGCTTCCTCAGGTAACAATAACCAGGACCACAATGTAAATAAATCAAATTAAAATGATCTAAGTTTATTCATCAAGTACACCGTTTACTGCAGGTATAAATGATGCATTGTAATGCCTACTTGCAAGCTCCCTCAACAGTGCAGTATCAATATAATCCAAATTTAAATGAAAAAAAATAACAAGTAGTAGAAGAAAGTGGTATGCATTTTAGTAATAAAACTGATAACAGTATAAATTATGAATGTGCTATGTCAAGTGTGACTATTTAGAAATATGAAGTCAATGGTGTCTTGGGTGGGCAATTGAGTAAAATAGTATATAAATAGAACAGCAGAGTTGACTGTGTGTGCTTGTGTGTCAGGGTTGACTGTGTGCTTGTGTGTCAGGGTTGACTGTGTGCTTGTGTGTCAGGGTTGACTGTGTGCTTGTGTGTCAGGGTTGACTGTGTGCTTGTGTGTCAGGGTTGACTGTGTGTGCTTGTGTGTCAGGGTTGACTGTGTGCTTGTGTGTCAGGGTTGACTGTGTGCTTGTGTGTCAGGGTTGACTGTGTGCTTGTGTGTCAGGGTTGACTGTGTGTGCTTGTGTGTCAGGGTTGACTGTGTGTGCTTGTGTGTCAGGGTTGACTGTGTGCTTGTGTGTCAGGGTTGACTGTGTGTGCTTGTGTGTCAGGGTTGACTGTGTGTGCTTGTGTGTCAGGGTTGACTGTGTGTGCTTGTGTGTCAGGGTTGACTGTGTGTGCTTGTGTGTCAGGGTTGACTGTGTGTGCTTGTGTGTCAGGGTTGACTGTGTGTGTGCTTGTGTGTCAGGGTTGACTGTGTGTGCGCTTGTGTGTCAGGGTTGACTGTTTGTGCGCTTGTGTGTCAGGGTTGACTGTGTGGAGAGTCCATGTAAATAGTCTTTAAGATGCAGGTCTGAGCAGGTAGACAGCTAGCGTTAGCCGTTCAGCAGTTTGATGGCCTGGGGGTAGAAGCTGTCTCAGAGCCTGTTAGTCCGAGAACCGATGATCCGAGAGCCAATAAAAATAAGTCCTTAAACCATTGTTTCCCAATCCTGGTCCTGGGTACGCAGTATTGTTTTTGCCCTGGCACTAACACACCTGATTCAAATAATCAAAGACTTGATGAGCAGAAACCATGATGATGAGGGCAAAAACCATAATGTGAACCCCTTTGGGTCCCCAGGACCAGGATTGGGAAACACTGCGTTAGATTTTTTACAATGTATATGTTGTTGAACTGCTACGACTGAGGTAACTATGTATTTAAAATGTGTATTAATTAATTCAGGTCCTGGGGCGGAGACGGACCTGCCTGCTCTTCTGCGTGGCCTACTCAGCCTGTTGCCTCACCAAGCTGTCCCGTGACTACTTTGTCCTGATCCTGGGTCGTGTGCTAGGAGGCCTGTCCACCTCTTTGCTCTCCACAGCCTTCCAGGCCTGGTACATGCACCGACATGTTGACGTCCACGACTTCCCTAAAGAATGGATCCCCAGTACCTTCACCAAGGCTGCTAGCTGGAACCACGGGCTAGCGATGGGGGCTGGGCTGGTGGCTAACATGTTGGCTGAGTGGCTCCACCTGGGGCCTGTGGCGCCCTTCCTCCTGGCCGTGCCCTGCCTTGGGGCCTGTGGCTGGGTGGTGCTGACTGATTGGGGCCTGGAGGAGAAGGATGGAAGCCTGGAAGGGGACAACAAGAAGCCCTTGCTCGGTCCTTCTAGTTCAGCACCTCTGGCCCGGGCTTCTGCACGGGCCCGGTTCTGGCGCAGCTGTCAGGAAGGCCTCCGCTGTCTCTTATCAGACAGACGGGTGATGCTTCTAGGAGGAGTCCAGGCTCTATTTGAGAGTGTCCTCTATATATTCATCTTCCTGTGGACCCCCGTCCTGGACCCCTATGGCCCTCCGCTGGGCATGGTCTTCTCCTGTCTGATGGCAGCCAGTATGGCGGGGTCCCTGCTCTACCGCCTGGCCACCTCCACCCGCTACCGCCTTCAGCCTGGGCACCTCCTCTGCTTCTCCATGCTGCTTGCCTTTTTCTCCTTCTTCATGCTCATCTTCTCCACTGCACCGGGCCAGCCCAGACCCCGCGAGTCCCTGCTGGCCTTCCTGCTGCTGGAGCTGGCCAGTGGCCTCTACTTCCCTGCTGTCAGCTTCCTCCACGGGAGGGTGATCCCAGAGGAGAAGAGGGCCGGGGTGCTGGTCTGGTTCAGGCTGCCTCTGCACCTTCTGGCCTGCCTGGGGCTACTGGCGCTCCACAGGGAGGTGTCGGGGACCGGAGGGGGCGAGGGCGGTAGTGGAACCAGGCATATGTTTGGTGGTTGTGCTGTTTTGATGCTAGCTGCACTCTTGGCTGTGGTCAGTCTCTTTACACTGGGAAGGAACGATGTGGATCTCAGACTGGATGGGCCCAAAGGAGAGGGAGATAATTGACATTTAGATTCAGAAAACTGAACTGTCCCAACATTGGGCAATGCCATGGAGGAGGAGGACTAGGAATACACTTACTGCTTTGTTTACAGCGATGAAGACTTGTTTGGGAACTGAACAACTTTTGTATGACTGAAAACTGAAGCTTAATCAACATAGGAGTTGCAAATATAAGACAATGATTTAAAATAATCTGGTGTTGGTAAGGTATATATTTTTTGTTGCAAGATTTCCTGATATTTATTGATTTTAATTTTGTTAAGACTAGCAAATATCTTGTTAGATTGTTGAGTATATGAAGAAAATGTGTTTTTATTTGGATTTATTATGTGGCGGTCTGCATCTTCTCAAGGGGTTGGGTTAAATGCAGAAGATACACTTTGGTTGAATGCATTCAGTTGTGCAACTTACTTATTTCTTTAAACACACACACTCTGACACACTTGCTTGTGTATTAATGTTGCACCAGTTGGTAGCTCCAGGATGTTATTTATATCTCAGCCTGACCACGTTATAGGGTTTATCAACTGCATTGTTCAGGGTGTACCTCTCAGCCAGGGCAGAACAAGGCTTCCATCACTAGCGTTGTTCAGGGTGTACCTCTCAGCCAGGGCAGAACAAGGCTTCCATCACTAGCGTTGTTCAGGGTGTACCTCTCAGCCAGGGCAGAACAAGGCTTCCATCACTAGCGTTGTTCAGGGTGTACCTCTCAGCCAGGGCAGAACAAGGCTTCCATCACTAGCGTTGTTCAGGGTGTACCTCTCAGCCAGGGCAGAACAAGGCTTCCATCACTAGCGTTGTTCAGGGTGTACCTCTCAGCCAGGGCAGAACAAGGCTTCCATCACTAGTACAGCTGCTTGCTCCAGCAGAAATATCACCCACTCTAATATCACATAACAAGTACTTCAGTGTATCAATTCAGTTTCAGCTGTAACTTTGCAATCAATTGACATTACACATTGTCAGTGTAAGGAACATACACTGCTCAAAAAAATAAAGGGAACACTAAAATAACACATCCTCGTTCTGAATGGATGAAATATTCTTATTAAATACTTTTTTCTTTACATAGTTGAATGTGCTGACCACAAAATCACACAAAAATGATCAATGGAAATCAAATTTATCAACCCATGGAGGTCTGAATTTGGAGTCACACTCAAAATTAAAGTGGAAAACCACACTACAGGCTGATCCAACTTTGATGTAATGCCCTTAAAATAAGTCAAAATGAGGCTCAGTAGTGTGTGTGGCCTCCACGTGCCTGTATGACCTCCCACCAACTCCTGGACAGTCTGGTGCAACGTGGCGTTGGTGGATGGAGGGAGACATGATGTCCCAGATGTACTCAATTGGATTCAGGTTTGGGGAACGGGCAGGCCAGTCCATAGCATCAATGCCTTCCTCTTGCAGGAACTGCTGACACACTCCAGCCACATGAGGTCTAGCATTGTCTTGCATTAGGAGGAACCCAGGGCCAACCGCACCAGCATATGGTCTCACAGGGGGTCTGAGCATCTCATCTCGGTACCAAATGGCAGTCAGGCTACCTCTGGCGAGCACATGGAAGGCTGTGCGGCCCCCCAAAGAAATGCCACCCCACACCATGACTGACCCACTGCCAAACCGGTCATGCTGGAGGATGTTGCAGGCAGCAGAACGTTCTCCACGGCGTCTCCAGACTGTCACGTCTGTCACATGTGCTCAGTGTGAACCTGCTTTCATCTGTGAAGAGCACAGGGTGCCAGTGGCGAATTTGCCAATCTTGGTGTTCTCTGGCAAATGCCAAACGTCCTGCACGGTGTTGGGCTGTAAGCACAACCCCCACTTGTGGACGTCGGGCCCTCATACCACCTTCATGGAGTCTGTTTCTGACCGTTTGAGCAGACACATGCACATTTGTGGCCTGCTGGAGGTCATTTTGCAGGGCTCTGGCAGTGCTCCTCCTGCTCCTCCTTGCACAAAGGCGGAGGTAGCGGTCCTGCTGCTGGGTTGTTGCCCTCCTACGGCCTCCTCCACGTCTCCTGATGTACTGGCCTGTCTCCTGGTAGCGCCTCCATGCTCTGGACACTACGCTGACAGACACAGCAAACCTTCTTGCCACAGCTCGCATTGATGTTCCATCCTAGATGAGCTGCACTACCTGAGCCACTTGTGTGGGTTGTAGACTCCGTCTCATGCTACCACTAGAGTGAAAGCACCGTCAGCATTCAAAAGTGACCAAAACATCAGCCAGGAAGCATAGGAACTGAGAAGTGGTCTGTGGTCAACACCTGCAGAACCACTCCTTTATTGGGGGTGTCTTGCTAATTGCCTATAATTTCCACCTGTTGTCTATTCCATTTGCACAACAGCATGTGACATTTTTCAATTAGTGTTGCTTCCTAAGTGGACAGTTTGATTTCAGAGAAGTGTGATTGACTTGGAGTTACATTGTGTTGTTTAAGTGTTCCCTTTATTTTTTTGAGCAGTGTATATTATTGATGGTTTGTTGTGGAGCAATATCAGATAATTTCATCATGATTTCCTTTTTTTTCAATAGCTGTTATGGAAACAGAACTTGTATGGGGCTTGTCAGACCTGAATACATCTTGGAGAGGCATTGGTACTTGCCTTATTCTTAAATACTTGTCCTCCAGGACCTTCAGTAAAACAGGACATGTTGTAAATATCTAATAAATAAGATTTTAATACCCTCTGACATTTTGTGGTCCTTTGAATTGCAGTGATGATGTTGTTAGACTGACTTGTCATACTCCACATAGATAACATCAATACATATTCTACAGTCTTACCTGAATGTTTTACAAGTAGGAGATTCTAGTATTTTCATGAATGTAGTAGTCGTTCAGGAATGAAATGTAGGGTGCTGAATCATTGCATTACCTAAAAATAGACCATTTGAAACTTCTTTTTTTTTCTTGCTCTTAATTTACTGCAGAAAAATATGAATGCTGTTTTTATTTATAGCCTAACTGCTTCTGACAGGGATGTAGAGGGTCAACACAACTTTCAGAACATGTAATACCATCTACGTCATCCTATATATATATTTTTTTTTACTGCAGACCAAATATTCCAGTTCTCTCTGGCCCTTTCCTCACTTGACTCACACAATGATACATCTGTACCTCCCCCTTTTTGCCAAGCGTATTGGTACAGTCCAATCTTCCCACAGCACTGCTGCTTCACCTGGATGTTGCTAGAATGTTCCTTTTTGGGTAAGGGGAGGGAGGGGGTCTGTGAGAATCCTAACTGCGTGGCTGTTGGATTAAGAAACTGCAGCATCAGAAAGGGTTTAATCTAAGAGAAGCAACAGCAGAGAGTGACCTAGTGTCAGTCCTTTTATTTTGACTGCAAGTACGACTGGGCAACAAGGATACATATAAGAGGATACAATAACAAAAGGAAAGCAGAGCTTCTTTGACTGGAGCAGAGAGATAAATAAACCATTGTAGTATCTGCTGCAGACACCAAACACAGCCATTATGACCCAGGGCAAGGTAAGGGCCTTACAGACACATCCTACAGATCTCATTCTATGCTCTATTCATTCCATGCTCATTCTGCTGCAAAAATATAGTAAAATAAGTTTCTTGGCTTCTTTCCTTCTTAATGTGTTTGGTCCAGAGTATTCTGTTGTCATTGTGGCAGCATGTACACAGGCTGTGTGTCTCTGCCATCCTCGCATGTGCCTCTATTCAGGAGCTCATCTCATTGTGTTGCTCAGTAATGGTGCAAGGTCTGTTCCGCAGCAGATAATAGTATTGTCATCAGAGAATGAATAGAGGAAAATAAAATAACAGCTATTAACTAGATTGTATGGCGATAGAGACAAAGGTAGTCTTTAGCCTGCGTCACTACCTTCACTCCAGAGACATACTACTCCTCTTTCTCACGTTGCTATTTCTCTCACAGCCAAGTGCTAAATGTCAAATCTGAAATGTTGCTGTTATGCGTTGACTGGAGGCTGATGAAATTATAGAAATATATTTAGCCCACTTAAACCAATTACTGTAAATTAGCTCATAAGACTGCTAATTGTATTTCTATGCAGGAAATATGGAGGTACAGAGAGACAGAAGATGGATATTCATATTCTTTGGTACATTAGCTCAGGGCCAGATAAGCCATCTGGACAGTTGTGTAATGTCTAATTTGCTGATTCTGGAACAGTCTGGGGTTCTGGAGCTATGCTACAGCAGAGGGCTCATCTAAGAACTGATCACAGTCCACATCTTACAGTCAGCAATCAGAGAATCAGATAACATTTCAAATTCACCTCAAATTGTGAATGCAAATTAATTGTGTTTTCTGCTTAAAATGTGGATTGTTTTTGTTGTTAAAAAATGTACATTTTCAAAGCAAATTGAATGAACTTGAATTCACAAGTTGAGGCTACTTTCAGATCAAGTATCACTTCTTAGTTGGTTAGATTGGCTCATAAGAATTCTCTTTCAATTATTAAAAAGTATTTACAGACAGCTATTAAGTCCTGACTGGGGATCTTATGTTATTTACCCCCAGCTTTCAGTCGCAAACAAAGCTGCTGAAGCAGGAGAGAAGCAGTATGGCACTTCAAGTGGAGAAGCAGGAGGGCCACCTGCCCCTCCCACCTATGAGGAGGCCACTGGCACAAGTGAGAAAGGTATGTTTGTGTCGCAAAAACAACCGCCGTATCTCCACCCCTCTATCAATGAAAGCGAGAAAAATAACTGCCCATTTACTGTGTGTGTGTGTGTTCTTGTCAGCAGGCCTCAGCGGCAGCCCCTGTTACAGTAGGGCTTGTCCTAGTGACGAGGAGATGCTAACAGAATTCAGCTGGAGTGATAAAAACATCCGGCGGATCTTTATCCGCAAGGTAGGGGATAATTAAAGCTATTCCCACCACATTACTACCAATATTACTACCACATTACTACCAATATTACTACCAATATTACTACCACATTACTACCAATATACAGAAGATAGCCCTGTTTGGTAAAAGACCAAACCCATATTACGGAACAAAACAGCTCAAATATGCAGAGAAAAGACAGTCCATCATTACTTTAAGATATGAAGGTCAGTCAATCCGGAAAATATCAAGAACTTTGAAAGTTCCATCATGTGCAGTCTCAAAAACCATCAAGCGCTATGATGAAACTGGCTCTCATGAGGACCGCCACAGGAAAGGAAGACCCAGAAGTACCTCTGCTGTAGACGATAAATTCATTAGAGTTAACTGCCCCTCAGATTGCAGCCCAAATAAATGTTTCACAGAGTTCAAGTAACAGAAACATCTCAACATCAACTGTTCAGAGGAGACTGCGTGAATCAGGCCTTCATGGTCGAAATTCTGCAGAAAGAAACCACTACTAAAGGACTTGCTTGGGCCAAGAAACACGAGCAATGGACATTAGACCGGTAAAAATCGGTCCTTTGGTTTGATGAGTCCAAATTTGAGATTTTTGGTTCCAACCGCCGTGTCTTTGTGAGACGCAGAGTAGGTGAACGGATGATCTCCGCATGTGTGGATCCCACCATGAAGCATGGAAGAGGAGGTGTGATGGTCTGGGGGTGCTTTACTGATGACAGTGTCAGTGATTTGTTTAGGATTCAACTTACACTTAATCAGCATGGCATCCACACCATTCTGCAGCGATACGCCATGCCATCTGGTTTGCGCTTAGTGGGACAATCATTTGTTTTTCAACTGCACAATGACCCAACACACCTCAAGGCTGTGTAAGGGCTATTTTAACAAGAAGGAGAGTAATGGAGTGCTGCATCAGATGACCTGGCCTTCACAATCACCTGACCTCAACCCAATTGAGATGGTTTGGGATGAGTTGGACCCCAGCGTGAAGGAAAAGCAGCCAACAAGTGCTCAGCATATGTGGGAACTCCTTCTAGACTGTTGAAAAAGCATTCCATGTGAATCTGGTTGAGAGAATGCCAAGATTGTGTAAAGCTGTCATTAAGGCAAATGGTGGTTACTTTGAAGAATCTAAAATATGAAATATCTTTTGATTTGTTTAACACTTTTTTGGTTATTACATGATTCCATATGTGTTATTTAATGGTTTTGATGTCTTCACTATTATTCTACAATGTAGAAAATAGTAAAAATAAAGAAAACCCTTGAATAAGTAGGTGTATCTAAACTTTTGACTGGTACTGTCTACCTATTGACACTTCAAGAATATAACTTATCAATGCCTCATGAGATTATTTTAACTGTTTAACACCCCATCAGAGCCCAAAATATAAGCTTATTTTACTCCAACATTTGTAAGCATTGTAAATGTGAACAACTACTATAAAACCTCAAAATATGCTTAAAACTATCATTTTGATATCTTGCATGGTCAGTTCTTGCATCCATAGCTCTGTCTATGACTGTCATAGTGGTTACATTTCTCCAGACCCATCCTTCAGCTTTTACCACAGTTGTGTTTTTTTGGGGCCTCCTTTTAGGTTTACTCCATCTTGATGATCCAACTTCTTGTCACTCTTTCCATAGTGGCTCTCTTCACATTCTGGTAAGTCTTCTAATACCTCTGAATATGGCTGCTACTTTTCACCCTTCAATAGTTCTATCTGGTCAGGCCTGGCCAGTCCTATACTTTGATACAGTAATGCTCCATCACTCTGTGAACCAGACATTAACCATTCAGTAATGCTCCATCACTCTGTGAACCAGACATGAACCATTCAGTAATGCTCCATCACTCTGTGAACCAGAAATTAACCATTCAGTAATGCTCCATCACTCTGTGAACCAGACATTAACCATTCAGTAATGCTCCATCACTCTGTGAACCAGACATTAACCATTCAGTAATGCTCCATCACTCTGTGAACCAGACATTAACCATTCAGTAATGCTCCATCACTCTGTGAACCAGACATGAACCATTTAGAACACTCCATCACTCTGTGAACCAGACATGAACCATTTAGAACACTCCATCACTCTGTGAACCAGACATGAACCATTTAGAACACTCCATCACTCTGTGAACCAGACATGAACCATTTAGAACACTCCATCACTCTGTGAACCAGACATGAACCATTTAGAACACTCCATCACTCTGTGAACCAGACATGAACCATTTAGAACACTCCATCACTCTGTGAACCAGACATGAACCATTTAGAACACTCCATCACTCTGTGAACCAGACATGAACCATTCAGAACACTCCATCAATCTGTGAACCAGACATTAACCATTCAGTAATGCTCCATCACTCTGTGAACCAGACATTAACCATTCAGTAATGCTCCATCACTCTGTGAACCAGAAATGAACCATTCAGAACACTCCATCACTCTGTGAACCAGACATGAACCATTCAGAACACTCCATCAATCTGTGAACCAGACATGAACCATTCAGTAATACTCCATCACTCTGTGAACCAGAAATGAACCATTCAGAACACTCCATCACTCTGTGAACCAGACATGAACCATTCAGAACACTCCATCACTCTGTGAACCAGACATGAACCATTTAGAACACTCCATCACTCTGTGAACCAGACATGAACCATTTAGAACACTCCATCACTCTGTGAACCAGACATGAACCATTTAGAACACTCCATCACTCTGTGAACCAGACATGAACCATTTAGAACACTCCATCACTCTGTGAACCAGACATGAACCATTCAGAACACTCCATCAATCTGTGAACCAGACATTAACCATTCAGTAATGCTCCATCACTCTGTGAACCAGACATTAACCATTCAGTAATGCTCCATCACTCTGTGAACCAGAAATGAACCATTCAGAACACTCCATCACTCTGTGAACCAGACATGAACCATTCAGAACACTCCATCACTCTGTGAACCAGACATGAACCATTCAGAACACTCCATCAATCTGTGAACCAGACATGAACCATTCAGTAATACTCCATCACTCTGTGAACCAGAAATGAACCATTCAGAACACTCCATCACTCTGTGAACCAGACATGAACCATTCAGAACACTCCATCACTCTGTGAAACAGACATGAACCATTCAGAACACTCCATCACTCTGTGAACCAGACATGAACCATTCAGAACACTCCATCACTCTGTGAACCAGACATGAACCATTCAGAACACTCCATCACTCTGAACCAGACATGAACCATTCAGAACACTCCATCACTCTGTGAACCAGACATGAACCATTCAAAACACTCCATCACTCTGTGAACCAGACATGAACCATTCAGAACACTCCATCACTCTGTGAACCAGACATGAACCATTCAGAACACTCCATCACTCTGTGAACCAGACATGAACCATTCAGAACACTCAATCACTCTGTGAACCAGACATGAACCATTTAGAACACTCCATCACTCTGTGAACCAGACATGAACCATTTAGAACACTCCATCACTCTGTGAACCAGACATGAACCATTCACAGGAACTAGATAGGAAGTTGCAAGTTTTGAGATGACTCATATGGAACGTTTAATATAAAAGGAAGAAAACACATATACCAAACACTTTGAGGGAAATGGACAAACATCCCATATTTACAATTATTTTTGGTCCCTTCATCAGTGAACCAGTGAAGATCTACATTCAGTCCAACCCTGGATGGTACTGGGCTTCTTAGTAAGTCACAGCTTTGACCTTGCGTACATCATTACTATGTTGATTTCATTCTGAAAGTACTAAAATATATGTTTTATTTCTTTACACAGTGCTGTATTCTTTGTCATATACATTACACTCGTCTGCTGTCCTGGACCAAGGTGGGTTTAACACTTTAATGTGTGTGGTTAACGCAACTTCAGTTATTACGATAATAGAGAATGTATAATTTTAGCAGAATGTAACGACAGTACTTACTATGTTTTATTTTCTATTTCCGATAGGAGACAGTTTCCATGGAATCTGATCCTGCTCGCCGTCTTTGTAAGTATCATGTAGTGTTTGAAACAATAAATTTATACACATTTATACACATTGTCTAAAGACAATACCTCACATAATTCAGACTCACGTGCTTTTCCTTTGAGTGTAACCTACAATAGGTTTTCTCAGTAATGTCTCTTTACTTTGTAATCTCTCCTGTTGCAGACCCTCTCTCTCTCCTATATGACAGGGATGCTATCCAGGTACAGTCTTTCATAGCTGTGTCTACAGTTGGTTTGCCTCTGCTGTCTTACTTCTCACTGTGTCTGTCTCGTCCACTATGCTTTGAATGTCTGCATTCTTCAGACTGATATGGCTAGAATGATGTTTTTTGCAGCCAGGTAAACTGCTCATGTAATATTAAATCCAGCTAGTCAAGGTCTTGGTGAGCTAATCAGGTATGCTAAATTAGGGTTGTACTGAAAGGAATGTAGATCTCCAGGAAGAGGGTTAGGCAGCCATGCATGAAACTGTGTCAGTGTCAATCAGTTATGCCAAAGATATACATGGTCTTACTAACAGGGACTTACCATACGTCAACATATCACTGTTGCACTGTTGTAGATTTGAGCTTTGCTTTGTTACTGTGTATTTACCAAAATAAGTCATTCAAATGTTATTACTGTATGATAACCATTTTAGTATGTCATTTCTTAGTAACTAAATACTTGTCAACTCATTTGTCTAACATATATTTCCCCTTTAATAGTTACTATAACACCAAGTCAGTGGTGATGTGTCTGGGTATTACTGCTATGGTCTGTCTTACGGTCACTCTTGTCAGCTTCCAAACTAAGGTCAGTCTGCCTGAACGTTCCTCCAGCGAAAAAGGAACTTCTACAATTTAAAAGAAAGATACTATGAATGACAAATTGTTCTAAGTTGTTATTTTTAACTCGTGATCAAGTTACCTTCTCTTTTCTCTCCTATCTTCTCTTCTGTCCTATTCAGTTTGACGTGACCTCATGCCAAGGCGTATTGTTTACCTTCTGCATGGTCATGATGGTGTCTGGACTGGTCTTGGCCATCGCCCTGCCCTACGGATATGTAAGATAATAATACACTTTCTTTGTAGAGCACATTGTCATACAGGAAGACTGCTCATCAAAGTGCTATACATAGTAAGAAGTTAAACTACCCTAATCAGAACCTATATAATGAATTAGATGAATAAATTAATGCAGATGGAGACTAACATGAGGAACTAGACAGAGGTCTCTACCAAGCCTAAAGCTGGGTCAGATCTAATTGAATGTGTTGGATGTGATATTTCATAGATATAATATCACGTCATGTGCTGCAGGTGCCCTGGGTGCATGGTGTCTATGGTGTCTTGGGAGCGTTACTGTTTACCATGGTAAGTGTAAAACCGATATAGTCTGATTTACTACACAGTCTATCAATGACAACTATCAAAGAGAGATGTACAGTCGTGGCCAAACGTTTTGAGAATGATACAAATATTAATTTTCACAAAGTCTGCTGCCTCAGTTTGTATGATGGCAATTTAAATATACTCCAGAATGTTTTGAAGAGTGATCATCTGAATTGCAATTAATTGCAAAGTCCCTCTTTGCCATGCAAATGAACTGAATCACCCAAAAACATTTCCACTGTATTTCAGCCCTGCCACAAAAGGATCAGCTGACATCATGTCAGTGATTTTCTCGTTAACACAGGTGTGAGTGTTGATGAGGATAAGGCTGGAGATCACTCTGTCATGCTTATTGAGTTTGAATAACAGACTGGAAGCTTCAAAAGGAGGGTGGTGCTTGGAATCATTGTTCTTCCTCTGTCAACCATGGTTACCTGCGAGCTGTCATCATTGCTTTGTACAAAAAGTGCTTCACAGGCAAGGATATTGCTGCCAGTAAGATTGCATCTAAATCAACCATTTATCGGATCATCAATAACTTCAAGGAGAGCGGTTCAATTGTTGTGAAGAAAGTCCAGCAAGCACCAGGGCCGTCTCCTAAAGTTGATTCAGCTGCGGGATCGGGGCACCACCAGTACAGAGCTTGCTCAGGAATGGCAGCAGGCAGGTGTGAGTGCATCTGCACGCACACTGAGGCGAAGACTTTTGGAGGATGGCCTGGTGTCAAGAAGGGCAGCAAAGAAGCCACTTTTCTCCAGAAAAAACATCCGGGACAGACTGATATTCTGCAAAAAGGTACAGGGATTGGACTGCTGAGGACTGGGGTAAAGTCATTTTCTCTGATGAATCCCCTTTCCGATTGTTTTGGGCATCCGGAAAAAAGCTTGTCCGGAGAAGACAAGGTGGGCGCTACCATCAGTCCTGTGTCATGCCAACAGTAAAGCATCCTGAGACCATTCATGTGTGGGGTTGCTTCTCAACCAAGGGAGTGGGCTCACTCACAATTTTGCCTAAGAACACAGCCATGAATAAAGATGGTACCAACACATCCTCCGAGAGCAACTTCTCCCAACCATCCAGGAACAGTTTGGTGACGAACAATGCCTTTTCCAGCATGATGGAGCACCTTGCCATAAGGCAAAATTGATAACTAAGTGACGTGGGGAACAAAACATTGATATTTTGGGTTCATGGCCAGGAAACTTCCCAGGCCTTAATCCCATTGAGAACTTGAGGTCAGTCCTCAAGAGGTGGGTGGACAAACAAAATCCCACAAATTCTGACAAACTCCAAGCATTGATTATGCAAGAATGGGCTGCCATCAGTCGGGATGTGGCCCAGAATTTAATTTGACAGCATTCCAGGGCGGGTTGCAGAGTTCTTGAAATAGAAGGGTCAACACTGCAAATATTGACTCTTCGTATCAACTTCATGTAATTGTCAATAAAAGCCTTTGACACTTATGAAATACTTGTAATTATACTTCAGTATTCCATAGTAACATCTGACAAAAATATCTAAAGACACTGAAGTAGCAAACTTTGTGGAAATTAATATTTATTTCATTCTCAAAACATTTGGCCACGACTGTACTAACGCTTCAATTGTTTGCTTCTCTGTTTAGTTTTTGGCGTTTGACACACAGCTACTGATGGGGAACAAGCGCTACACAATAAGTCCAGAGGAATACGTCTTTGCCACTCTCAACATCTACCTAGATATTATCTACATCTTCTCCTTCTTCCTGTCCCTGTTCGGAACAGAGAGAACAAACTGAATCCACATCCAGGCCAGCATCGCAGATCACCATCTACACAGGATCCGTATTCATAGTCTCAAACTGCATTTACACATGTAGCCAAATTCAGATAATTATTTCACTAATTGCTATTTTGACCAATCAGATCAGCTCAAAAAAATGTCTGATGTGAAAAGATCAGATGTGATTGGTCAAAATACTAATTAGTGGAGAAAGGTCTGAATTGGGCTGCAGCCTCAGAGTAGTAGTGTTGATCAAGGATTTGCCATTTAGATCATCAAATCAAATGTATTTATATAGCCCTTCTTACATCAGCTGATATCTCAAAGTGCTGTACAGAAACACAGCCTAAAACCCCAAACAGCTAGCAATGCAGGTGTAGAAGCACGGTGGCTAGGAAAAACTCCCTAGAAAGGCCAAAATCTAGTAAGAAACCTAGAGAGGAACCAGGCTATGAGGGGTGGCCAGTCCTCTTCTGGCTGTGCCGGGTGGATATAACAGAACATGGCCAAGATGTTCTATTGTTCATAAATGACCAGCATGGTCAAATAATAATAATCACAGTAGTTGTCGAGGGTGCAACAAGTCAGCACCTCAGGAGTAAATGTCAGTTGGCTTTTCATAGCCGATCATTAAGAGTATCTCTACCGCTTCTGCTGTCCAGAGAGTTGAAAACAGCAGGTCTGGGACAGGTAGCACGTCCGGGGAACAGGTCAGGGTTCCATAGCCGCAGGCAGAACAGTTGAAACTGGAGCAGCAGCACGGCAAGGTAAACTGGGGACAGCAAGGAGTCATCATGCCAGGTAGTCCTGAGGCATGGTCCTAGGGCTCAGGTCCTCCGAGAGAGAGAAAGAAAGAGAGAATTAGAGAGAGCATACTCAAATTCACACAGGACACCAGATAAGGCAGGATAAGTATTCCAGATATAACAGACTGACCCTAGCCCCCCGACACATAAACTACTGCAGCATAAATACTGGAGGCTGAGACAGGAGGGGGTCAGGAGACACTGTGGCCCAATCCGATGATACCCCCGGACAGGGCAAAACAGGCAGGATTTAACCCCATCCACTTTGCCAAATCACAGCCCCCACACCACTAGAGGGATATCTTCAACCACTAGAGGGATATCTTCAACCACCATCCTGAGACAAGGCTGAGTATAGCCCACAAAGTATCATAGTATTATATACAGGGGGATCTGATCCTAGATCAGCACTATCAGCTATAAATGCAGGCTCTGATCTCACCATCATTATGTACTGTACAAAACCCATTGATCCTTGATCCACCACCTCCTCCCACAGTCTCTGCCCCCTCTAGCATGATATGGACCTATACTACTGTACCAGTATTGAGTTTTTAGCTTGTCTATTAAGCTGTTGATCTCAGCACTAATGTACAGCAGTTTTCACCCATAGGGCCACAGATCTATAGATTTACATTGCTCGCAGTAGACAGATGTGAAAGAAAAAATAACATGCAAAAATACTGAGTCTAAAATCTATAACTGACCGTAGGTGTTTGTGTCATGCAGATGTGATGTAATTGTTTTCTCCTATCTTTTAACAACAACAGTCATCTATGACACTGTTCTAAAGGGGATCCCCTCTTATCACTCCTGAACACATGAATATCAGAATCACCTTTATTCGCCAACTACATTTAAATATACATTTAAATATACCCTGATTCAGTAAAATGGTGGTGAAAAGTCTCCTTTCCGATTGGCTTGAAGGGCATTCTAGAGTGTGCATTATTTCCCTATAATGCACAGTATATTTGCATGGTAGAATTCAATGGCTATATTTAATTTTACATGTTTTGTTTGAGCTGCTTTTTAAAGCAAAAGTCGAAATGAAAACAGTATTGCTATTGTTGAATTTGATTTTCATAACTAATACTAATGGTTTGAGCGTTCTCTGGCACTCCAGGATGGAATTCCTTTTGAGTCTTTGCATGTCAAAAAAGATACACGTCAAAGGTGTCAAATAATACTATTGCATTGGTGCTAGCTAGGTACCAAGCTAAAGCTAGCTAGCTACCCCAGAAGTTGCTAATAACAGCTGTATCAAAGATATTTGCAAACATTTTTGATTCTAATCTCACACAGACGTTTTCCCATTCGGTCGAACAAACAATGACTTATTACCAACTCAGTATTGTACAGCTTTGACAGTGATCGTAATGGTGGCGCTTGGCTTGCACGTGCAAATTCAGCACACACAACATTCCATAATGGAATTGTGTTATTTGAAGTGTCAAATTAAAAGCTTATTTGACCATGTATATTTTTTGACACATAAAGACCCAAATGGCGTTCCATACTCCAGAGTGAATTTACAAACACACCCTACATCAGTGTTATTACATTTACATTTAACCTTTATTTAACTAAGCAAGTTAGTTAAGAACAAATTCTTATCTACAATGACGGCATACCCTGGCCAAACCCAGACAACGCTGAGACAATTGTGCGCCGCCCTATGGGACTCCCAATCACGGCCAGATGTGATACAGCCTGGATACTGGTACTCAAAGCTCTTTACATAGTAGAGAGGAACCAGAGACTGTCGTGGCACCTCTTACACTGAGATGCAGTGCCTTAGACCACTGCGCCACTTGGGAGCACATCGAGTACAGATGTAGGATCTTAATTTGATCACTCTGTTGCAGGAGAACTTTCCGGCAATGCAGAAAATGTAAAACTTGTAGTGTGTTTAAGTTTTAAAATGTATTTGGGAGTTTGTCATTTGAAAATTAATGTCCATTAATTATAATCCTCATCATAATTCACATTTCCTGTTGCTGCATGATTATTTTACTGCTGCAGCAAACTGGCACCTGTGCACAGTATGTCTGTGGTTTGTTGTTTTTCTAATGCCTGTCCTCCGATCTGTCAGCTCTTAGCCTACTGGTTTAAATCTCAAACGAACATAAGATCCAGAGTATGCAGGCAATTGAATCCAATTCTGAATAAATTTGCATGTGGGCTAATTGCTTGGCTTTCCATGACTGCTTTAAATCAAGTTGCACTTAAACTGGAGATGCAATCCTGTCTATATGATGAGCCATAGTCCAATGATGTCCGTAGGGGTTTCACCACTCAACCCTGGTTGGCTGCTATGAAGTTCTAATTTATTTACAGATGGTCTAAACCAATGACTTCATACCCATTCTTTGCTGAGCATGTTTTGGGGGTCAATCTGGACAACTTTTAAAATGTAGGGTTGTGGTAAATGTATTTGCTCCAGATGTTATATGTTCATGACTGAACTTGGTGGTTGTTACTGTTTTTATAGAGACCGAAATATTTGTTATATTTTGTAAAATCATTTTTTTAAAATTATTGTAAAAGTTAATCGTTTTGAATATTGTAACTAAAAATAGTTAATCATGCTTGCAACATGTCTGATATGTCCATGACAAAAATAATAGCATATTGTATTCGACCTGAAAAAATAGGAAACATACAGTACCAGTCAAAAGTTTGGACACACCTACTCTTTCAAGGGTTTTTCTTTATTTTTTACTATTTTCTACACTGTAGAATAATTGTGAAGACATCAAAACTCTGAAATAACACATATGGAATCATGTAGTAACCAAAAAAGTGTTCAACAAATCAAAATATATTTTAGATTCTTCAAAGTAGCCACCCTTTGCCTTGATGACAACTTTGCACACTCTTGGCATTAACTCAACCAGCTTCACCTGGAATGATTTTTCAACATTATAGAAGGAGTTCCCACATGTGCTGAGCACTTGTTGGCTGCTTTTCCTCCACTCTGCGGTCCAACTCATTCCAAACCATCTCAATTGGGTTGAGGTCGGGTTATTGTGGAGGCCAGGTCATCTGATGCAGTACTCCATCACCCTCCTTCTTGTTAAAATATGCCTTACACAGCCTGGAGCTGTGTTGGGTCATTGTCCTGTTGAAAAACAAATGATATACCCCCTAAGGGCAAACCCGATGGGATTGTGTATCGCTGCAGAATGGTTGGTTTTGCAGCAATTCGACCATGAAGGCCTGATTCACTCAGTCTCCTCTGAACAGTTGATGTTGAGATGTGTCTGTTGAACTCTGTGAAGCATTTATTTGGGCTGCAATCTGAGGTGCAGTTAACTTTTACCAAATAGGGCTATCTTCTGTATACCACCCCTACCTTGTCACAACACAACTGATTGGCTCAAACGCATTAAGAAGGAAAGAAATTCCACAAATTAACTTTTTACAAGGCACACCTGTTAATTGAAATGTATGTCAGGTGACTACCTCATGAAGCTGGTTGAGAGAATGCCAAGAGTGTGCAAAGCTGTCATCAAGGTGAAGGGTGGCTACTTTGAATAATTTCAAATATAACATATATTTTGATTTGTTTAACACTTTTTTGTTACTACATGATTCCATATTTGTTACTTAATAGTTTTGATGTCTTCACTATTATTCTACAATATAGAATAGTAAAACATTAAGAAAAACCCTGGAATTAGTAGGTGTTTCCAAACTTTTGACCTGTACTGTATTTGCTTACATAACACCCTGAATGGTTCATATTTGTATGAAATTTGTGGCCTTGGAATAGTCTTATCTGAACAAATTGTAATGAATTTGCAGGTGTAAATATGCGCCTCTTGGCTAAGTGCATTGCGTGTTATTCCATATGAATGTGTTAGAATTATTATTATTTATTTTTACAATTCTTGCTGTACATAATACATATGTATTTATTAGAACGGGAATGTGAATGTTTATTGCATTTACCTCTAAAATAAAATTTAAAAAATGGACTCACCAATCTTCCATTTTTTTTTGTATCTCAGACTCTAAATAGAATACAACAGAAAAATCCGTGTATAATATAATATGCGTGTCGAAATCTGTGAACATCAAAGTAGCGCCAGAAAAAAAGCACTCCAATCAACCAATCACGTTTCAGAATACTTTGATCTACTCGAGATGCTCATCCAATGAAAACGTTTCATGGTACAACTTCGAGCTCAGCCATGTTGTGGTTTTGAATGAGGAAGAAGCGGGAGAGGTTATCGTTTAGTGAGTTTATACACCGTATTTTTGTATTTGAAGTATTACATTGGGATATTTTTGGCCCCTTGGTTATTTAAGAAACATCAATTGCATTGTAGAATGTGGTACTAGTGATTAAACTCAGTCAAGTGCGGATTAAAATCCTAGTAGCTAAAGCCACATACAACAAGCTTGTTAGCTAGCTAGTTTAGCTAACCAGCTTTCAAGCTTGTTAGCTGTGCGAGCTAAATAACTAACTAATTTCAGGGGAAGGAAGGCGGAAGGTAACCTAATTAGTAGTGTTGGTCAACTAGCTACGATTTACTTGCCCCGGCCGAATGACGTTGGGTGGCTTTATGTGCTTTTGGCTGCGCTGGCAAGCAGGTTAAAAGCAACCATATGCATACCTTTTTTTCGGGGGCGGGGGGTTTTAAACTTCTCTAGCTAAACATGTTCAATAAATTTTACGAATGGATTGGAACGGGCTTCGCTAATCTCCGCTACGGACTGCCAGCTCCCGACCAACAGGATAACGTTGATACACATGGAATACAACAACGGCGTCCGATCAGGAGAAAAAGACCTATCGACTGGTAAGTTAAGGTTAATATTAGCTATAATAGCTGACTAACGTTATCTGTTATTATATTTGTTGTTTAGAAAGTTAGTTAAATAATTTAGCTTAGTTTCAGTTGGTGGTGACAAGGGATGACCAGTCAGTTTGTTTTATGACATAACTAGTTGTCTGTTAGTTATGTCTGAGTTGTACATTTGCTGTCTAGTTCATTAGAAATTGTGGTGAGATGCTAGCAGGTATGGCACACATTGTCTGACTTGCTTACTCAACAACCCCTATGTATGGAGTGGATTGTAACAGGTCGCTGTCTAATGTGAATGTAGTTAACTAGCTATGAGAGTTCTAATGACAATACCTGCTATCACTGACTTGGTCTCTGGCTTATTCTCATTTTGAATGTTTTCCCCTTTTTCTCAAAGTTTGGAGGACAGAGAGGCTGTTGACCATGATGACCAAGCCCTAGCAGTGAAGAAATTCCGGATGGGTAAGCTTTGCTGCAGCCATGGCCATGCAGTCATAAGCATATATCTTGTGTTGTCTAACATGTTCTTGGCACTGTGTATACTGTGATCTATAAACAAACCATGGCTCCCTGTCTTAGACTGCATGTTTGTCTATTACAGGGGATCTTGTTGATACAGTAAAGACTGCGGCTGAAGGGGTGAAGAGCCATAGTGCCGATGTGGCTTCGTGGGTACGGAACAGTGTGACCCCTACCTTGAGGAACATACTGCCTGCTTCCCCTGGTCCTCTAGAAGAACACCCAGGGGAAGAGCCCCAACTGGAGCCCTCAACCTTTGCACCCCCTCCCTCAACTGTCTGGGAAGAAACGGAGGTATTGGAGCTCTGTTTCAGGGCCCATAATTTGCAAACCATCTCGGAGTAGGGTGTGCTGATCTTGGATCGGCTTTGACTTTTAAATCATAATAAATACGAGGGGGAACCTGATCCTAGATCAGCACTCCTTCTCTTAAGATACTTTTTTAATGTAGGCCTAGTAGTAGATTTCTACGCATTCATTACTCCAGTTTACTGCAGTCCAGAACTTTGTTATATTCATATTGAACATTAATATCCTCTGTTTTAATGGTGGTGTTTTCAGGTCCTCGAGGTGAGGAACTCTACTCCTCTGGATGGGACTGTTGTTGCTCCCTCAACAACTCTGAAATGGAAAAGCTCTAAATCAGGCAAGACTATTGTACATTTTCTAAACTCTATTCTAAGAATGTCTTTGCCGGCTGGAAATGTCACTAATGTCGCTATGGAAATGGACACTCTATTTCCTCCTTTCTTCACTGCAGAGTCCTATAGAATTGAGAAGTCGATGGTGGGATCGACGGTCTGCAGACGGAAAGTTTGCATGGCTCTTACACATCGTGAAGCACCCAAAACAAATGGGCACTCTGTCAGTCAGCCTCCTTCCTCCAGCAGCACCTCTAAGCCATGTCCCTCTCCCCACCTGGGAAGGACCCACTTCAGAACACCTACATCAAATAGGTATGCTCATATTGTCCATAGATATAGGCCTTACTTTTTTCATCAGTGAGAAATTAATTCTGCTATTAATTAATCAAGCATTGTACGGGTGCTTGAAAATCTCAAATTAGATTGATTTTGAACCGTACCATTTCAAGGTTGTGAAAGTGTTTGATTTTCAAAAAGTGCTTAAAAGTGCTTTATTTTCTGTGTGTGATAGTGCTCCATTCACAATAATGTAATTGAATTCTCTGTCTGTCCACAGGCGGTTTACCTCAGCAGGGTTAGGCACAGGAAGCGGCTCCATCACCAGCATGCATGAGAAGACCTTCCCTATCCGCGTGGTGCAGAGTCCTTCACACGGCAGCTCCTCCTACCGCCTCCTCAGAGCCAGGGCTCGCTGCACTGCACAAGAGGTCAGATACCACCTACCAGTATTTTTATGGATCCCACTCACACCGTTTGCTGAACTTTTGCTATTGGGCTGTTTTGGATGAACTTTGTTATATTACTATTATTCTGCTTGTCAGCCAAGATAAACCTGGATAGATACAATATAATAACTTTCCCCAGAGGGAAGTTTGGTTAAGACGTCATGTTGCATCTTCTCCATATCAAAGCCCCATTTATAATAGTATTGGGTCCTCTGGGTGTCTCCAGTCTGTCCGTGAGGAGGAGAAGGAGGTGTACAGACAGCTACTGGCCATGGTCTCAGGTGGACAGTCCTCCTCGTGTCACAACGGCAGCTCCCATGGCTTTCCGCGCTCACACAGAGACTTGTGAGTACAACAACCACAAAGCCAATACTACAGTCCTCTCACTTCCCCAGCCGACACAGACAATTCAAATTGTATATACATATACACATTTTTAACAGATGTTGTTGTGGGTGTAGTGAAATGCTTGTGTTCCTAGCTCCAACAGTGCAGTAACATCTAACAACTCAAAACGATACACAAATCTAAAAGTAAAATAATAGAATTAAGAAATGTATAAATATTAGGACAAGCAATGTCGGAGTGGCATATTCTAAATTACAGTAGAAATAGAATACAGTATATACATATGAGATGAGTAAAGCAGTATGTAAACATTATTAAAGTGACTAGTGTTTCATTAAAGTGACCAGTGATTCCATGTATATGGGGCACCAGCATCTAAGGTGCAGGGTTGAGTATCTGGGAGGTAGCCAGCTAGTGATGGCTATTTAACAATCTGAGGCCTTGAGATAGATGCTGTTTTTCAGTCTCTCAGTCCCAGCTTTGATGCACCTGTACTATGTTCTAATATTTTTTATTGAACACACAAGAATGGTGTATAGGTATAAAAGACAAGTATGCAATTCTTATTTAAACATGAAAGAGCGGACAGAAACAACAAGAGTTCTAGGTACAAAACAAATAATACAAAACAAGACATGCAGAACCAGGACATGTAGAAAGAAAGAGGGTAGATGTCACCCCCCTCCAACTGCTCGGGTGCCGGGGCAAGCACATGCTGCCCAAAGGTAGATTAAAATATTACAATTGAGAGTGCGTTAAAATGTACAAATTCACAGCGCCGACTGGTCCAAGCAAGAGAGGAAAGGCTGTCAGATTTGATAAAATGTTGATAATTTATTGTTCAGAATATATCTAATTCTTTCTAAGTGTACACTGTTTGCCAATTCGCTGAGCCATAATTTGGTAGAGGGAGCTTCCCTCCTTTTCCAAAACAGCAAGATACAGTCTCATTTCGGCAAAGAAATGTAAGTGATGAGTTGTTTTGGGGGTTTGGTTAATCCGTTTTGGGAATCAGACACTCCCAGTATTATCAGAAGCGGGTCTGGGTCTATTGAAGTCTCTAGAACTTCAGAGAGGATCCTAAAAATTACACACCAATAACCATACAAGTTAGTTAGAGCATAAGGCAAAGCAGTGGAGTAGTGTACCCTGCGCAGCCTGACATTTATCACACATAGGGGATGTATCAGGAAATATCCTATGCAGTTTAGTTTTGGAATAGTGTAATCTGTGTAATACCTTGAATTGTATGAGACGATGTCTGGAGTTAATGGGAGCAGGTGTGTATATACTCCAAGCTCTCTTCCCAGTCTGCCACAGAAATGTCCCTAGTTCTTCCTCCCATTTTGCCTTAATGGCATCTGTAGGTGTGCTAACAGATTGAAGAGTGTCATATTGACCAGATATCAGTTTGTCTGAAGTGGGGCATATTTTTATGTATCCGTCAAACATGGAAGGTTTAGCATTCCCAAATGTCGGGAGGTGTTTTCTAATTTAGTCTAATCTGTAGGTATCTGAAAAAGTTACTTCTGGGAAGAGTATAAATTTCCTTCAGCAATGGAGGCAAATGTCCCTTCTATATATAGATCCCCTATGGTATTTATCCCTAGCTCTCCCCGTCGCTCAAAGGTGTTATCAAGGTTAGCGGTGGAAAAGGAGGGATTCCTCGCAACAGGGAGCATGCTATTGGTCTAAGATCAAAATGGACTTTAATTAGCTTCTAGATTTGGACTGCTATGTATAATAAGATTGTTACTATAACGTGACATCTCCAAATTGACAGGCGACAAAATCACAGCGCCAATAGAGAAGGGGTGACACTCCTCACGCTCCATACTAAACCAGCTGGATGACGGCAGGATACACCTGTACTGACCTCACCTTCTGGATGATAGCGATGTGAACAGGCAGTGGCTCGGGTGGTAGATGTCCTTGATGATCTTGTTGGCCTTCCTGTGACATCGGGTGCTGTAGGTGTCCTGGAGGGCAGGCAGTGTGATGTGTTGGGCGGACCGCACCACCCTCTGGAGAGCCCTGCGGTTGCGGGCGGTGCAGTTGCTGTAGATATAAGCACGACAGGATGCTCTCAATGGTGCATTTGTAAGAGTTTGTGAGGGTCTTAGGGCCCAAGCCAAATTTCTTCAGCGTCCTGAGGTTGAAGAGGAGCTGTTGTGCCTTCCTCACCACACTATCTGTGTGGGTGGACCATTTCAGATCATCTGTGATGTGTACGCAGAGGAATTTGAAACTTTCCACCTTCTCCTCTGCGGTCCCGTTGATGTGGATGGGGGCGTGCTCCCGCTGCTGTTTCCTGGTCCATGATCAGCTCCTTCATTTTGTTGATGTTAAGGGAGACATTATTTTCCTGGCACCACTCTGCCAGGGCCCTCACCTCCTCCCTGTAGGGTATGGATGGGTATCTATCAACTGTTTCTGGTTTGGGCTGTTTTTAATAGTCCCAGTGGGATCAACATCCCCTATACACTTCCTGATGAACTCAGTCACCGTGTCTGTGTATACATCAATGTTATTATCCGAGGCTACCCGGAACATATCCCAGTCTGCGTGATCAAAACAAATCTTGAAGCACGGATTCCGATTGGTCAGACCAGCATTGAATAGACCGTAGCATGGTTATTTCCTGTTTGAGTTTCTTTAGTCATGCTCAATGACATGTACTGGCAAATTGATGCAAGTGCACATGTTTTCTACTTCTCCTTGGGGTTTATAATCCTACTTTTAGTCCATACATTTTTTGTGTACTGGTGCTCCATTCTAGTATTCTCCTCCCCTTTTTCTTAGTTCTGACCTGTGTCCGTCTCTCGCCCTCACTCACTCTCAGCACCAGCTTCCTGAATACCAGCAGACGTCTGCTCCAGTGTTCGTCCCCTGCCGGGTCAGGAGATGCCTCACGGGGCCCCAGTGGACCCCCAAGCCCCCGTCCAGAGTCCAGCCAGGGGTACAGCAACGTCCCCAGCCCAGGGGAGGGCTCCTCCAGTGGCGCAGGGAACCAGCCATGGGCCTCTGACTCAGACCTCAGCCCCAGGGGACAAGAGCCAGTACAGTCTGCCCCTTCCCCAGTTACCATACTGGACACCTTTTCTCAGGACTCACAATCATCAGGTAATGCATGAGACAATCATTTTTCACTTCCTCCAAGGTGATTCAATTCAATTGATATTAACTTAGTCCATCCCTTTCAATTGCTCGTAGGGAATGAATAACGTTTATTGAATTGATGGTTGGATGCTGTAGAACCAATTTAGTGTTTTGCGTCATGTTTCCATTAAACCCTACCTGTTTGTCTCCTCACCATCATGTAGTTGTGGTCACCTCTTGTCTTGTTCTGTACAGCTCATGATGGGGACTCCGTGATCATTGTGAAAGAGCAGAAGGGCAAAAGGCCAGACAGTTCAAGGTAAGCATTTTGAATAGTTTGTTTCTATTGTGGGTGTGTTATGTGCTTTGTTGTCCCCATCTAGCCTGGTTACTTTCTATCTCTTTCTCTGCAGTGTACCATGCTTCCAAGCTGAGCTCTGGATCAAAGAATTGTAAGTTCCCTGATTCCTTACACTCATGATTGGTACCGTTTTTGTTTCTTGGTAGATTCATAGTTAGCTGTATATCGCCATGCACCAGTGCATACTAGATGCTACGTAGAAATAAAAATGAAACTCTCTTCTAACCCATTACGGAAGTCCTTTCCTCAAGTCAATTTGAGTGTCTGTGTTTCCCAGGTCTAGCATGTACGACTTCCGTGCCCGGGAGAGACGGAGGCAGATAGAGGGGCAGGAGGCCCTAACTGCTCAGCTGCTGCGACAGGTACTTTCTCTGTCCTTCTCATTGGTCTGATGTCGCTCGTCATTGCAATACATAGTCCTACACATACCTCAGCCGTGGTCCACAGAAATAACTTCTCCCTCTAGGCTTTATTCATCATTGCATAAGAATATGAAATGAGATGCTCTTTTACCACTGAAATAAACATTCACCTCTGTGGCGATAGCTCTCAACCTAACCCTCTTCTGCTGTGGTCTGGGGGTCCAGCGTATCTCAGATGACAGCCAGCTGGGCCACAGGGCCGTGGAGCTGCATGTTAGAGTCCCTCTGGAGAAGGAGGTTCCTCTGGCTCCCTTCATAGAGGAACCCAAACCCACAGAGGAGAAACCAGAGTTCCCTGAGCTCACTGAGGTACATTCACTGTCTTTTAGTTGTGTCTATTGTGCGAAAGAGCATTGCCAATAAAATGCATTATTGTGAAGTACATTGAGGTGTTTCAAATTGACTTGATTGCTGTGCGCATCAAGAATGTAAATAATAATAGATTGGATTTATATAGCACTTTTCTACCAACTGAGGTTTTTATTTAATTTAAGTAGGCAAGTCAGTTAAGAACAAATTCTTATTTACAATGACTGCGAAACCCGGACGACACTGGGCCAACTGTGCGCTGCCCAATGGGACTCTCCATCACAGCAGGATGTGATACAGCCTGGATACTGGTACTCAAAGCTCTTTACATAGCAGGGGAAAACTCACCTCATCCACCACAGTGACCATTTCTGTGCCAGAACGCTCACCACACATCCGCTATCAGGGGGTGAGGAGTGATATATGCCATTTAGCCTTTAGCTCATCCGTCTTGTTTGTTTGTCCGTGCCATCCAGGATATGGAGGGGGAGGTGGGCCGGGCGCTGACGGTAGGCAGCCAGGACGAGGTGCTGAGTGAAGGCTTCAGACTCACCATCACACGCAAAGACCTCCAGACCCTCAGCCACCTCAACTGGCTCAACGATGAGGTGAGAGCTCATCACACTGCTTCTGTTTGTCATGCTGCTGCCTGCTCATTTTTCTGTGCCTAATGTGAGTTGTTCTTATTTTAGTGTGTGAGTGACAATTGAGTGTACTGGACACGTGTCTATAGTGTACTGGACACGTGTCTATAGTAGAGGTCGACCGATTCTGATTTTTCAACTCCGATACTGATTATTGGAGGACCAAAAAAAGCCAATGCTGATTAATCTACCAATTATTTTATTTATTTTTGTGTGTATGTATGCATACAGTTGGAAGTCAGAAGTTTACATACACCTTAGCCAAATACATTTAAACTCAGTTTTTCACAATTCCTGACATTTAACCTGTAGTGACGCCCAGCCCGTGAATGGGACCGTTATCATCATCTGACACTAATTAGCATAACGCAACGGACATAAATCTTCCTAGAAAATCTTCCTATTCATGAAAATCACAAGTGAAATATATTGGAACACAGCTTAGCCTTTTGTTAACTTCTTGGATATAGGGGGCGCTCTTTTAATTTATGGATAAAAAAAACGTTCCCGTTTTAAACAAGATATTTTGTCACGAAAAGATGCTCGACTATGCATATAATTGACAGCTTTGGAAAGCTCTGACGTTTCCAAAACTGCAAAGATATTGTCTGTGAGTGCCACAGAACTAATGCTACAGGGGATCCAAGATGAAATTTCATACAGGAAGTGCCCCAGATTTTTGAATGTGCTGTGTTCCAATGTCTCCTTATATGGCTGTGTATGGGTCACGAATGAGCTTAGACTTTCTGTCGTTTCCCCAAGGTGTCGACAGCATTGTGACGTATTTGTAGGCAAATCATTGGAAGATTGACCTTAAGAGACTACATCTACCAGGTGGGCGCTTGGTGTCCTCCATTGCAATTATTGCGTAATCTCCAGCTGCGTCTATTTTTCGTTTGCTTCGAGGAGAAACACCGCTGCCACGAATGATTTATCATCGAATAGATATGTGAATCAATCCTCAAGGTGTTTTTCTAAACAACGTTTGCCATGTTTCTGTCGATATTATGGAGTTAATTTGGTAAAAAGTTTGGCGTTGTAGAGACTGCATTTTCAGATTTTTTTCTTAGCCAAACGTGATGAACAAAACAGAGCGATTTCTCCTACACACGTAATCTTTTTGGAAAAACTGAACATTTGCTATCTGAGAGTCTCCTCATTGAAAACATCCGAAGTTCTTCAAAGGTAATTGATTTTATTTGAATGCTTTTCTTGTTTTTGTGAAAATGTTGCCTGCTGAATGCTAGGCTTAATGCTATGCTAGCTATCAATACTCATACACAAATGCTTGTGTAGCTATGGTTGAAAAGCATATTTTGAAAATCTGAGATGACAGTGTTGTTAACAAAAGGCTTAGCTTGTGAGTGAATATATTTCTTTCATTTCATTTGCGATTTTCATGAATAGTTAACGTTGCGTTATGGTAATGAGCTTGAGGCTATAATTACGCTCCCGGATACGGGATTGCTCGACGCTAGAGGTTAAACACCCTGTCATCTCAGATTTTCAAAATATGCTTTACAGCCAACGCTAGACGAGCAATTGTGTAAGTTTAGCATTATGCCTTGCTAGCAGCAGGCAAACTTTTCACGGAAATCAGAAAAGCAATCAAATTAAATCGTTTACCTTTGATGAACTTCGGATGTTTTCACTCCCGAGACTCCCAGGTAGACAGCCAAAGTTAATTTTTTCCCAAAAGATTATTTTTGTAGGCGAAATAGCTCCGTTTGTTCTTCACGTTTTGGCTGAGAAATCGCCTGGAAATTGCGGTCACCACAACGCCGAAAAATATTCCAAATTAGCTCCATAATATCGACAGAAACATGGCAAATGTGGTTTAGAATCCGTGTTTTTCTAATATCTATTCGATAATATATCCGTCGGGACAATTCCTTTTTCTCTAGGACCGATTGGAGTAATGGCTACCTCTGCACTTTACGCGAGAATCTCTCTCGGAGCCACCATGTGACCACTTACGCAATGTGCCCCCATACGGCTTTTCTTCAACAGAAATGCATAAAACTATGTTACAATGCTGTAGACACCTTGGGGAATACGTAGAAAGCGTAAGCTCGTTTATGGTACATTCACAGCCATATAGGGAGTCATTGGAACGCAGTGCTTTCAAAACCTGGGGCACTTCCGGATTGGATTTTTCTCAGGCTTTCGCCTGCAACATCAGTTCTGTTATACTCACAGACAATATCTTTACAGTTTTGGAAACGTTAGTGTTTTCTATCCAAAGCTTTTTTTCCAAAAATGAAAATACTGCCCCCTAACACCAAGAGGTTAATCCTAGTAAAAATTCCCTGTCTTAGGCCATTTTGGATCACCACTTGATTTTAAGAAAGTGAAATGTCAGAATAATAGTAGATTTATTTCAGTTATTTCATCACATTCCCACTGGGTCAGAAGTTTACATACACTCAATTAGTATTTGGTAGCATTATCTTTTCAATTGTTTAACTTGGGTCAAACGTGTTGGGTAGCCTTTCACAAGCTTCCCACAATAATTTGGGTGAATTTTGTCCCATTCCTCCTGACAGAGCTGGTGTAACTGAGACAGGTTTGTAGGCCTCCTTGCTCGCCCACGCTTATTCAGTTCTGCCCACAAATTTTCTATGGGATTGAGGTCAGGGCTTTCCTCCCTCATGAGGCCATCTATTTTGTGAAGTGCACCAGTCCCTCCTGCAGCAAAGCACCCCCACAACATTCTGCTGCCACGGTTGGGATGGTGTTCTTCAGTTTTGAAAGCCTCCCCATTTTTCCTCCAAACATAGCGATGGTCATTATGGCCAAACAGTTCTATTTTTGTTTCATCAGACCAGAGGACATTTCCCCAAAAAGTATGATCTTTGTCTCCATGTGCAGTTGCAAACCGTAGTCTGGCTTTTTATGGCGGTTTTGGAGCAGTGGCTTCTTCCTTGCTGAGTGGCCTTTCAGGTTATGTCGATATAGGACTTGTTTTACTGTGGATATAGATACTTTTGTACCTGTTTCCTCCAGCATCTTCACAAGGTCCTTTGCTGTTGCTCTGGGATTGATTTGCACTTTTCGCACCAAAGTACGTTCATCTCTAGGAGACAGAGCGCGTCTCCTTCCTGAGTGGTATGGCGGCTGCGTGGTCCCATGGTGTTTATACTTGCGCACTATTGATTGTACAGATGAATGTACTTTCAGGCGTTTGTAAATTGCTCCCAGGGATGAACCAGACTTGTGGAGGTCTACAAAATGTTTTCTGAGGTCTTGGCTGATTTCTTTTGATTTCCCCATGATGTCAAGCAAAGAGGCATTGAGTTTGAAGGTAGGCCTTGAAATACATCCACAGGTACACCTCCAATTGACTCAAATGATGTCAATTAGCCATGACATAATTTTCTGGAATTTTCCAAGCTGTTTAAAGGCACAGTTAACTTCGTGTATGTAAACTTCTGACCCACTGAAATTGTGATTCGTGATTTTTTTTAAGTGAAATAATCTGTAAACAATTGTTGAAAAAATGACTTGTCGTGCACAAAGTAGATGTCCTGTCCGACTTGCCAAAACTATAGTTTGTTTAACAAGAAATTTGTGGAGTGGTTGAAAAACGAGTTTTAATGACTCCAACCTAAGTGTATATAAACTTCCAACTTCAACTGTATGTACAGTGGGGCAAAAAAGTATTTAGTCAGCCACCAATTGTGCAAGTTCTCCCACTTAAAAAGATGAGAGGCCTGTAATTTTCATCATAGGTACACTAGTGAATGACCTGCAGAGAGCTGGGACCAAAGTAACAACGCCTACCATCAGTAACACACTACGCCGCCAGGGACTCAAATCCTGCAGTGCCAGGGTTGTCCCCCTGCTTCAGCCAGTACATGTCCAGGCCCGTCTGAAGTTTGCTAGAGAGCATTTGGATGATCCAGAAGAAGATTGGGAGAATGTCATATGGTCAGATGAAACCAAAATATAACTTTTTGGTGTAAACTCAACTCATCGTGTTTGGAGGACAAAGAATGCTGAGTTGCATCCAAAGAACACCATGCCTACTGTGAAGCATGGGGGTGGAAACATCATGCTTTGGGGCTGTTTTTCTGCAAATTGACCAGGACGACTGATCCATGTAAAGGAAAGAATGAATGGGGCCATGTATCGTGAGATTTTGAGTGAAAACCTCCTTCCATCAGCAAGGGCATTGAAGATGACAATGATCCCAAACACACATCGCCCGGGCAACGAAGGAGTGGCTTCGTAAGAAGCATTTCAAGGTCCTGGAGTGGCCTAGCCAGTCTCCAGATCTCAACCCCATAGAAAATCTTTGGAGGGAGTTGAAAGTCCGTGTTGCCCAGCAACAGCCCCAAAACATCACTGCTCTAGAGGAGATCTGCATGGAGGAATGGGCCAAAATACCCCCAACAGTGTGTGAAAACCTTGTGAAGACTTACAGAAAATGTTTGACCTCTGTCATTGCCAACAATAACAAAGTATTGAGAAACTTTTGTTATTGACCAAATACTTATTTTTCACCATAATTTGCAAATAAATTCATTAAAAATCCTATCATGTGATTTTCTGGATTTTTTTTCCTTCTCATTTTGTCTGTCATAGTTGAAGTGTACCTATGATGAAAATCACAGGCCTCCTCTTTTTAAGTGGGAGAACTTGCACAATTGGTGGCTGACTAAATACTTTTTTGCCCCACTATGTGTAATAATGACAATTACAACAATACTGAATGAACAATGTCCATTTTTTATTTTAACTTAATATAAGTTCATATACATAAATATACATAAAATCTATTTAGTCTCAAATAAATAATGAAACCTGCTCGGTTTGGTTTAAATAATGCAAAAACAGTGTTGAGGAAGAAAGCAAAGGTGCAATATGTGCCATTGTAAAAAAGCTAACGTTTAAGTATCTAACTCAGAACATATGAAAGCTTGTTGTTCAATATTCCCAGTTAAGAAGTTTTCGGTTGTAGTTATAGGAATTATGACCCGTCTACTATTTCTCTCTCTATAACATTTGTATTTCTTATACCTTTTGACTGTTGTATGTTCTAATAGGTACTTTAGTATTGCCAGCCTAATCTAGGGAGTTGATAAGCTTGTAATAAACAGCGCAGTGAATCAAGCATTGCTAAGAGCTGCTGGCAAACGCAGTAAAGTTTGAATGGATGCTTACGAGCCTGCTGCTGCCTACCACCGCTCAGTCAGACTGCTCTATCAAATGTCAAATCATAGACTTAATTATAATATAATAAACACAGAAATACGAGCCTTTGGTCATTAGTATGGTAAAATCCGGAAGCTTATCATCTCGAAAACAAGACGTTTATTCTTTCAGTGAAATACGGAACCGTTCCGTATTTTATATAACGGGTGGCAACCATCAGTCTAAATATTCCTGTTACATTGCACAATATTCAATGTTATGTCATAATTATGTAACATTTTGGCAAATTAGTTTGCAACAAGCCAGGCGGCCCAAACTGTTGCATATACCCTGACTCTGCGTGCAATGAACGCAAGAGAAGTGACACAATTTCCCTAGTTAATATTGCCTGATAAAATAAATTAATGTTAACTTAATATGCAGGTTTAAAAAATAAATAAAAAAATACTTCTGTGTATTGATTTTAAGAAAGGCATTGATGTTTATGGTTAGGTACATTGCGAATGCGCTTTTGTTAAATCACCCTGTTGGTGAAGTAGGCTGTGATTCGATGATAAATTAACGGGCACCGCATTGATTATATGCAACGCAGGACAAGCTAGTTAACTACACATGGTTGATGATATTACTAGGATAACTAATGATTATGTGAAGATTGATTGTTTTTTATAAGATAAATTTAATGCTAGCTAGCACCTTACCTTGGCTCCTTGCTGCACTCGCATAACAGGTAGTCAGCATGCCACGCAGTCTCCTCGTGGAATGCAATGTAATCGGCCTCCAAAAATGCTGATTACCGATTTGTTATGAAATCTTGAAATCAGCCCTGATTTAAATCGTTCAACCTCTATAGTGTGCTGGACAGGTGTGTAGAGAATCTCAACCAGTGGGTTGCAAGTGTCTGCGTAAAAAATATATATATTGTTTTAATGAAAACGACTTAAACCAGGTAGAAAGTGTGTAGAAATGATAATGAACTTACATTTAATATATTTATTCAATATAGAGAGATTAGCAGCATTCTGTATGATTGTTTTGTGGTCTCAAGTCAGTGAGTTTAACATACTTCATCAAGAATATGGGCAAAATTGTATTATTGACAATGAAAAACTAACCATATAAATTATACATTTACTATCAATAGCATTAATAGCATTAAATTGTTTTCCAGATTGTATTTTGGTGATTATTTTTCGAAATTCGAGTTGGGTCGTGACAGAGAACCTGTTTCAATTTGGGTCTTGAGGAAAAACCAGTTGAGAACCACTGCAGTGGTGTACTGGACAGGATGTGTACGCAGTGGTGTACTGGACAGGATGTGTACGCAGTGGTGTACTGGACAGGATGCGTACGCAGTGGTGTACTGGACAGGATGCGTACGCAGTGGTGTACCTATGTTGTATTTTCTTCATCCGTTGCCTCTCCTTTTTACTCTGCAGGTGATCAACTTCTACATGAACCTGTTGGTGGAGCGCAGTAAGGATCCCAGCCTGCCGACGGTCCACACCTTCAACACCTTCTTTTTCCCCAAGCTACGCAGCGCAGGCTACTCTGCCGTACGCCGCTGGACCAAAAAGATGGACATCTTCTCAATGGACGTCATACTGGTGCCTGTCCACCTGGGGGTGCACTGGTGCCTCTCTGTGAGTACTGAACAGCAGCCCTGTTATAACTAACTATTATACTGCAACTCTCCTCCAGTCAGCAATGCCTGATTCTATCTAAAGAGCCGAGCTGTACTGGGCTGGCCTGGAACCTTTCTGGAAAGGACGGTGTCAAAACAAAATATCAGAGCCAGGACAGTGTGGTTCAGTTCGGCCCTGTAGTGTGAATCACACGATCTGAAGTGTGATGTGTATTTTAACATCCTTCTCTTCGCAGGTAGTGGATCTCCGTAAGAAGAGTATCACATACTTTGATTCAATGGGAGGGAACAATGACGAAGCCTGCAGGATACTGCTGCAATATCTGCAGCAGGAAAGCAAGGACAAGAAGGGCAAAGACCTGGATACCGCAGAATGGACTGTGCAGAGCAAGAAACGCCATGTGAGTGTTATATACAGTGCCTTGTCGAAAGTATTCGGCCCCCTTGAACTTTGCAACCTTTTGCCACATTTCAGGCTTCAAACATAAAGATATAAAACTGTATTTTTTGTGAAGAATCAACAACAAGTGGGACACAATCATGAAGTGGAACGACATTTATTGGATATTTCAAACTTTTTTAACAAATCAAAAACTGAAAAATTGGGCGTGCAAAATTATTCAGCCCCCTTAAGTTAATACTTTGTAGCGCCACCTTTTGCTGCGATTACAGCTGTAAGTCGCTTGGGGTATGTCTCTATCCGTTTTGCACATCGAGAGACTGACATTTTTTCCCATTCCTCCTTGCAAAACAGCTCGAGCTCAGTGAGGTTGGATGGAGAGCATTTGTGAACAGCAGTTTTCAGTTCTTTCCACAGATTCTCGATTGGATTCAGGTCTGGACTTTGACTTGGCCATTCTAACACCTGGATATGTTTATTTTTGAACCATTCCATTGTAGATTTTGCTTTATGTTTTGGATCATTGTCTTGTTGGAAGACAAATCTCCATCCCAGTCTCAGGTCTTTTGCAGACTCCATCAGGTTTTCTTCCAGAATGGTCCTGTATTTGGCTCCATCCATCTTCCCATCAATTTTAACCATCTTCCCTGTCCCTGCTGAAGAAAAGCAGGCCCAAACCATGATGCTGCCACCACCATGTTTGACAGTGGGGATGGTGTGTTCAGGGTGATGAGCTGTGTTGCTTTTACGCCAAACATAACGTTTTGCATTGTTGCCAAAATGTTTGATTTTGGTTTCATCTGACCAGAGCACCTTCTTCCACATGTTTGGTGTGTCTCCCAGGTGGCTTGTGGCAAACTTTAAACGACACTTTTTATGGATATCTTTAAGAAATGGCTTTCTTCTTGCCACTCTTCCATAAAGGCCAGATTTGTGCAATATAAGACTGATTGTTGTCCTATGGACAGAGTCTCCCACCTCAGCTGTAGATCTCTGCAGTTCATCCAGAGTGATCATGGGCCTCTTGGCTGCATCTCTGATCAGTCTTCTCCTTGTATGAGCTGAAAGTTTAGAGGGACGGCCAGGTCTTGGTAGATTTGCAGTGGTCTGATACTCATTCCATTTCAATATTATCGCTTGCGCAGTGCTCCTTGGGATGTTTAAAGCTTGGGAAATCTTTTTGTATCCAAATCCGGCTTTAAACTTCTTCACAACAGTATCTCGGACCTGCCTGGTGTGTTCCTTGTTCTTCATGATGCTCTCTGCGCTTTTAACGGACCTCTGAGACTATCACAGTGCAGGTGCATTTATACGGAGACTTGATTACACACAGGTGGATTGTATTTATCATCATTAGTCATTTAGGTCAACATTGGATCATTCAGAGATCCTCACTGAACTTCTGGAGAGAGTTTGCTGCACTGAAAGTAAAGGGGCTGAATAATTTTGCACGCCCAATTTTTCAGTTTTTGATTTGTTAAAAAAGTTTGAAATATCCAATAAATGTCGTTCCACTTCATGATTGTGTCCCACTTGTTGTTGATTCTTCACAAAAAAATACAGTTTTATATCTTTGTTTGAAGCCTGAAATGTGGCAAAAGGTCGCAAAGTTCAAGGGGGCCGAATACTTTCGCAAGGCACTGTATCTAACAGGGATCTCGGTCAACTCAACATTCCTTAACACATCACTGACGGATGTTGCCATCTTTTAACATTTATCTCCAAAATATTTCTCCCATTAGGAGATTCCTCAGCAGATGAACGGAAATGACTGTGGAATGTTCACATGTAAATATGCAGAGTACGTCACCAAAGACAAGCCAATCACATTCACACAAGTAAGTAGTGTAAAACTTCAATAAATATCCCAGGAGCCAAGCTGCCCCTGTGTCTGTTAGAGACAGGCTTGTATTGGAGGCCAGTGTTTAATACAGTCTGTGTGCAAAGCCCGGATCACCCTGTTATGATTCAGTTTTCTCACTCATGTAATGTTCTATCACCAATAGCCCTGTTTGATATTCAGAACACTGGTTGCATATGGAATGCACTGCATCTGTTTCAAACGGGATGAATTGATTAGTATTTTTCACTGGTTACATGGACAGACTTGCGTTTTGACAAGCAGGGATCAATAATTTAGCGTGAGGTAGAGATTCTGAAATTCTACTGGAGCAGACTGGCCTAAAGCGGGCACGCATCGTTTTACACCCGGCACTTGTAAGAGACTGCCGTTTATTTGCTCAAATGTGAAGTGATGGCCGGTCACTATGAGACCGCAACGTGCTGGAGACTCTGGGTTTAATGGAAGTGTTACGGTAAGCATGAGCAGTCCTGCCAGTACAGGAATATCCTACAATCCAATGACTTGACTATGAGTAACTAACTCAATATTTCCCTTCCCTCCAATTGACAGAAACACATGCCCTACTTCAGGAGACGTATGGTCTGGGAGATATTGAATCGGAAACTGTTGTGATGAAATCGTGGAGAGATTTTTGAACTGATAGCTACGGTTTGCTCAAGGGGAGGTGTCTGCAATGATGATGGTGCGTAAGACGCTGTGGCTGTTAAGCTGGAGGAGGATTCAGCTGGTCCGCTCCTGGGTGGGAAAGACTCAGAACAGGGACCTATGACCTTAATATGGTGGAGCTCTGAGCCCCCCCTACAAGTCCAATCCAGTGGAGGATTTGACTTGAAAGAAGGAATGGAATGGAAAAGCACTACCTCATCTCAGTGCTTTATGATGTGGTCCACTTTCACAAGTTGGGAAGTCTGAGGTCATTTTGTATCACCCAGCAAAGTTTGAATTGGTGTTTTCAATAACAAATCATACTCATCAGAACTTCTGTCTAGTGAAGTTGGACCAACCAGTATTTTGTCACTGATATTTTTGTAAACTACTTCAGTACAGCTCAAAGAAAGTTTGGTGTTCTGACGCTGACACCTTATTTTTCTATAGTGTATGGTTCACACCCATACCTGGTTCATGGTTCACACCCATACCTGGTTCATGGTTCACACCCATACCTGGTTCATGGTTCACACTCATACCTGGTTCATGGTTCACACTCATACCTGGTTCATGGTTCACACTCATACCTGGTTCATGGTTCACACCCATACCTGGTTCATGGTTCACACCCATACCTGGTTCATGGTTCACACCCATACCTGGTTCATGGTTCACACCCATACCTGGTTCATGGTTCACACCCATACCTGGTTCATGGTTCACACTCATACCTGGTTCATGGTTCACACTCATACCTGGTTCATGGTTCACACCCATACCTGGTTCATGGTTCACACCCATACCTGGTTCATGGTTCACACCCATACCTGGTTCATGGTTCACACCCATACCTGGTTCATGGTTCACACCCATACCTGGTTCATGGTTCACACTCATACCTGGTTCATGGTTCACACTCATACCTGGTTCATGGTTCACACTCATACCTGGTTCATGGTTCACACCCATACCTGGTTCATGGTTCACACCCATACCTGGTTCATGGTTCACACCCATACCTGGTTCATGGTTCACACTCATACCTGGTTCATGGTTCACACTCATACCTGGTTCATGGTTCACACTCATGCCTGGTTCATGGTTCACACTCATACCTGGTTCATGGTTCACACTCATACCTGGTTCATGGTTCACACTCATACCTGGTTCATGGTTCACACTCATACCTGGTTCATGGTTCACACTCATACCTGGTTCATGGTTCACACCCATACCTGGTTCATGGTTCACACTCATACCTGGTTCATGGTTCACACTCATACCTGGTTCATGGTTCACACTCATACCTGGTTCAATAAACTGGTTCAATCAGAGAACACAGATGCGGTGACATTCTTTGATTTATATCTGGACACCCACATTTAATTGTTTTTAGCTAAATTGAAAATATGCAACTGATTACGGTACGTGTACCATTACCTCAGAGTATAATTTGTAAAGTGGTTGCTGTTGTATTGTACTTTTATTTTACCTTTTATTTAACTAGATAAGTTGGTTAAGAATAATTTCTTATTTACAATGATGGACGATGCTGGGCCAAATTGTGCGCTGCCCTATGAGACCCCCAATCACGGCCGGATGTGATACCGCCTGGATTCGAACCAGGGTGTCTAGTGACGACTCTAGCACTGAGATGTAGTGCCTTGTGCCACTCGGGAGCCCCATAGTTGAGGTGACACTAATATCTTCATTGGTAAGTGGACCCCAAAACAGATAAGCTGCAGTCATGCTTCCTTGTTCAAGAGAACTACAGTTACAAGACTAAATTGTAACTTGAAGTTTAGTCTATTTTGTTTAAATAAGCAAAGCAAAAAAAAACAGTTTAGGGCTTTTGTCAGGATATTTTCAACATTGTGTGTACAGTTTCTTGGATAATGTATTTAATATACAGTTTGTACCTCGATCAATATTTTTTTGAAATAAATCAAGTATTGTGTATATGCCTCTGTTTGGAAAGGTGTACTGTACATGAACATACAAAGTAATAAAAGGCACATGGACTAAAACAATTTCATTTAAAAAAAGCACCAAGTTCAAAAACATCAAACCCAAAAAACCTCTTAAAGCTGTGTTTGTCTAGAACAGGACAATTAAGACCTGCTAGTGTGGCACATAAGTGAATAAAAGTACAATCACTAGAACCCACTTCTCTGCAAACCTTCAAATCCTAAATTGCAGCAAGATGTTTCAAGTGGACTCTTCATGTAAATCACGTGTCACTCATTCCACGGAGGGCAGAGAATCTGCGGGTTTTTCCCTCTTCCAACTTGATTGAAGAATTAAGGTCACTGATTAGTAAGTAACTCCTCACCTGGTTGTCATTTGGAAAGTATTCAGACCACTACCCTTTTTTCCACATTTTATGTTTCAGCCTTATTCTGAAATAGATTTTTTCCTTGTTAATCTACACACAATACCCCATAATGACAGGTTTTTAGACATTTTTGAAAATGTTTTTACAAAAGTCTTCAGACCCTTTACTCAGTACTTTTGTTAAAGCACCTTTGGCAGCAATTACAGCCTCGAGTCTTCTTGGGTTTGACGCTACAAGCTTGGCACACCTGTATTTGGTGAGTTTCTCCCATTCTCTGCAGATCCTCTCAAGCTCTATCAGGGTGGATGGGGAGCATTGCTGCACTGCTATTTTCAGGTCTCTCCAGATGTTCAATCGTGTTCAAGTCCGGGCTCTGGCTGGGCCACTCAAGGACATTCAGAGACTTGTCCCAAAGCCACTCCTGCGTGGTCTTGGCTGTGTGCCTAGGGTCATTGTCCTGTAGGAAGGTGAACATTCGCTCCAGTCTGAGGTTCTGAGCGCTCAGGAGCAGGTTTTCGTCAAGGATCTCTTTTTATTTAACCTTTATTTAACTAGGCAAGTCAGTTAAGAACAAATTCTTATTTTCAATGACTGCCTAGGAACAGTGGGTTAACTGCCTGTTCAGGGGCAGAACGACAGATTTGTACCTTGTCAGCTCGGGGATTTGGACTTGCAACCTTCCGGTTACTAGTCCAACGCTCTAACCACTAGGATGTACTTTGCTACGTTCATCTTTCCCTCGATCCTGACTAGTCTTCCAGTCCCTGCTGCTGAAAAACATCCCCAAAGCATGATGCTGCCACCACCATGCTTCACCGTAGGGATGGTGCCAGGGTTCCTCTAGATGTGAAGCTTGGCATTCAGGCCAAAGAGTTTAATCTTGGTTTCATCAGACCAGAGAATCTTGTTTCTCATGGTCTGAGAGTCCTTTAGGTGCCTTTTGGCAAACTCCAAGTGGGCTGTCATGTGCCTTTTAATGAGGAGTGGCTTCCGTCTGGCCATTCTACCATAAAGGCCTGATTGATGGAGTGCTGCAGACATGGTTGTCCTTCTGGAAGGTTCTCATCTCCACAGAGGAACTCTGGAGCTCTGTCTGAGACACCATCGGGTTCTTGGTCACCTCCCTGACCAAGGCCCTTCTCCCTCAATTGTTCAGTTTGGCCAGGTTTCAAATTTCTTCCATTTTAAGAATGATGGAGGCCACTGTGTTCTTTGGGACCTTCAATGCTGCAGAAATGTTTTGGTACCCTTCCCCAGGTCTGTGCCTCGACACAATCCTGTCTTGGAGCTCTACAGACAGTTCCTTTGACCTCATGGCTTGGTTTTTGCTCTATCTTGCACTGTCAACTGTGGGACCTGATATAGACAGGTGTGTGCCTTTTCCAGATCATGTCTAATCAATTGAATTTACCACAGATGGACTCTAATCCGGTTGTAGAAACATAAAGGATAATCAATGGAAACAGGATGCACCTGAGCTCAATTTTTAGTCTCATAGCAAAGTGTCTGAATACTTATGTAAATACATTTTTCTTCTAAAAATCTGTATTCACTTTGTCATTATGGGGTATTGTGTGTAGATAAGGAAAACATGTTAATGAATTCATTTTAGAATAAGGCTGTAATGTAATAACGTTAAAAAGTGAAGTGGTCTGAATACTTTCCGAATGCACTGTAGGTCTTAATTGAAAGGAGAACCAACAGACGCTGCTAGGCCCTTAATGGAGTGACACTGACACTCCTGAATGAATATCTGAACTATGGAAAAGGGCAAGAGCGTTTTGACATTTCAAACTAAGGCTGAACATTTTATTTGAGTTAAACAACAATCTGGAATGATGACGGCCTCAAAATAAATATGACGGATAGTTTATCAAACATTGAATTGTGGTTTCCTAAAACTGATACTACACATCTAAGAAAAGTATTCCTGTTTATCAAACATTGAATTGTGGTTTCCTAAAACTGATACTACACATCTAAGAAAAGTATTCCTGTTTATCAAACATTGAATTGTGGTTTCCTAAAACTGATACTACAAATCTAAGAAAAGTATTCCTGTGTATCAAACATTGAATTGTGGTTTCCTAAAACTGATACTACACATCTAAGAAAAGTATTCCTGTGTATCAAACATTGAATTGTGGTTTCCTAAAACTGATACTACACATCTAAGAAAAGTATTCCTGTGTATCAAACATTGAATTGTGGTTTCCCAAAACTGATACTACACATCTAAGAAAAGTATTCCTGTGTATCAAACATTGAATTGTGGTTTCCTAAAACTGATACTACACATCTAAGAAAAGTATTCCTGTGTATCAAACATTGAATTGTGGTTTCCCAAAACTGATACTACACATCAAAGAAAAGTATTCCTGTGTATCAAACATTGAATTGTGGTTTCCTAAAACTGATACTACACATCTAAGAAAAGTATTCCTGTGTATCAAACATTGAATTGTGGTTTCCTAAAACTGATACTACACATCAAAGAAAAGTATTCCTGTGTATCAAACATTGAATTGTGGTTTCCTAAAACTGATACTACACATCTAAGAAAAGTATTCCTGTTTATCAAACATTGAATTGTGGTTTCCTAAAACTGATACTACACATCTAAGAAAAGTATTCCTGTGTATCAAACATTTGCAGACAATGGATGAATTTTTCCAGATAGTAATGTAGTGTGTAGCACTCTTTAAATCCCCTCTTGATGAAATCGTAAGGCATTTCTGTGATTCTTACTTCCTACCATAAATGAATTAATGATTCATAGATTATTACTAGTGTCAACAAATCAATGGAAAGGAACAAGATAAAACAAATGACAGATTTATTCTACAGCATTGATCACTTAGAAGAAATGTTCAAATGCCTACCGGAAGTCGTCTTTGGTAACAAACAAAACAAATCTACCAATATTTGGTTAACCAACAACAATAAGGACCCTATCTGGCTGGACAAGGTAGTCTGTATCCCATTGTTAGATGGTGTGAGGCCTTTTGCAAGATAGCTGAGGGATTTGCTCCAATCTCATGAACCATTCCCTTTTATGCAGCCATCTCACTGTCATTAGATGAACAATGAGGCTGATAGTCGTACAACTAGAGGTTTTGGATTAAGTTCAACTCAAATGAAAGCCACTGATAGCAGAATGATACATTTGTGTTTCAAAAGTCACTATTGACAAACAGTCCATTGTTGTCACCTGAAATATAAGTATTGCATTATTGTAGACAATAAATTAATTGCATAGATCACTGGCCATTTTGAGAAATAACAGTCGGATTAGAGGTTTGACCTTGGATGGTGGCCTAGTTTCTGAACATAGGACAGAAGAGTGAGGATATGGACACAGTACCTGCTGTGACTGCGAGAGCCGCCTTGAGAACCATGGAAGTTGTGACCTCATAAAACATCTCAGAACCTTGCACATTAACATTGTGCAAGGTTCTACATTGCTCTAGGAGGTAATATAACTTTTCAGACACTGCATTCCCTAACTACTGACTGAATGATTACAATTTGGGACACATTTCGGAAATGATTTGTAAGAGGTATAACAGATAATTATCTTGGACTGATGAGCAGTAAGCACACCAGTGTGAAATTGCCAAAACCTGTTGACACAGATGTATTGGAAATCTCACATTTAAAGCCTTTTCCATGTGATTGAAAATAAAACCAGAGATGGAGAAAAACAAACACACAGTTCTCACTAGCAGGAGTACTGCTATGACTGGAAGTGCCTTCTTCGTATCAGGTTAGGAGAATTTACCAAGCAAGTTAGGATCATTATCGTGGCAGGTTAGGGTTAGCTAAAATGTGCTAAGCTGCTACGACAATTCCGGCCGTAGCTGTATTCCTTGTAGTCACAACCCAAAACACAAATGACAGTAATGGTAGACACTATTTCAAAAGAAAAAGACAACAAATATGTATTTTTTACTTGAATCTACTGTCCAAAGAAACAAGTACCTACTCAATGCACACTACCAAAAATAACATTGATCAATCTTAAAAGTACTAAATTGTTTTTTTTTGTTTTTTTTTTAAATCAAGAAAACTTTCTTTAAATAAACAAAATTTTCACTCATAATCAAAACAAACAAACAAAAACAGAGGAATCAACAGACAGAGAGAAAGCTGGAATCAAAAAGACACGGCAATGTATCTCAGTACTGGCCATACTTTTTGGATCTCTAATTTACTTCTTTAAACTACTAGCTCAACACTCAATGATATGAACTCCTAAGAACAACGTTGGGTCTGTTTAAATGGTAGCAGCTTAACCCACTAAAACCAAATTGAAAGACTTATTTATGTTGTTGGGTAGCATTGGAGCAATACATTCACAAAATATAACCAACAACTAAATTACTCTGTCAAATTTTATTGTGCGTATATTTTTCATTTTCCCTGTATAATTTTATTATAATTAGCCAGAATCTGGAAATAATCATTTCAATATATTTGATTGTCTTAAGCGTTCTTTCTAAATATCTATTTAAATTGTGACAATTTTAACTAGGGACCCAAGTGCTAAAAACAGTAAGACCACTTTCAAAAATGTTTCATTCTCCTGCAATACTTGTCCCTTTAGAGAGAAAACAGGTGATACCACCAGATGACACACATCTAAGTAACTTGAGCAGTTTGTTCAGCCTTCTCTCTTCAAACAATTACACAATTATAACAAGCAGCGTGAAGTGAACAAAAACAATGGCATTGTGAAATTTAAGAAACAAATCATTGATCATTTACTTTTTGAATCTGTGCAACAAAAACACACTGATGAAAAGCTTTAAAAAAATATGACCAAAAAAAATCTGCATATAAAAAATGTCAAACTAAAACTAAAGGACGACTCTAAAATGACACATGGTGGTGTAACTTATATTGCTGGTTTTCATTCTCCCCAGAATAGTGTGAAAAATCATTTGTTAATACGTGCACAGAAAATAATGTGTGTGGTGTGTTTTTCTCTTTCTTCGACAAAATAGTCATGTTCTGTTATCAAAATAGATGTTCCACGTGTCCAACAGTTTACCATAACCTCTGATTTGAAAATATCCTTTTGTCTTTAGTGTGACAGTCTGGTCCGTATTCCTCCGTCTGTCTGGTGTGTACTGCCCAGAGCCACTATGAGCTGAGCTGTATGGGCGGCAGGTTGCCCAGGAGACAGACTCTAGTAAACCCACCAGTGTCTCCTCTTCACTTGCTGTGTTGGTAGGAGTAGTCTGGGTGTTCTGTGGGCGTCTCCAGGGCAACCTGTTGTAGGACAGCAAGTTCCTGTTAATACATTGAAGAGGTGAGGAGGATCAATTGATCATTGAACCGTCAGTGAAGTGACTGTGTAGGAGGGCGTTTCTTACCTCGACTGAAACGTTGCTTTGAGGCACTTGGGTGTACTGAGGGATGTAGGTTCCTTGCATTGATGTGTTTGCCGGCATATACTAAAATACAGAGGAGAAACATCTTAGAAAGTAATCATTTTAGAATCTATTCATGTGTCTGAATAAAACTGTCTTTATGGGGGGATGGAAATTGGCATTAGGAATTACACTGGGTAACACAATGTCTTTGTCCAATGTATGCATCTGTGTCTATAGTTGTGGGGACTGACCGTGCCACTGCTGCCCATAGAGAGGTGGCTGAGCTGCTGTGTGGGAGGCCCCATCATAGAGGTGGGCTGGATGGACATGGTGTGGTCCATGCCCTGTGTCAGGAGTTGGCCCTAAGGACACACACACAGAGTTGTCATACACACAGTCAAACAGAAATGCATGTATGCACAGGTGTCTCAGCTCAAACATCACAGAGAGCATTTGTTTATCCTTAACAGGTGTGTCTCTCTCAAACAGAGACGGATCACACTGATTCACTAATAGGCAGTAACAGACACACAATAACAGTAGCGGTGGGTACAACTTACTGAGGTCTGCATGAGGTACGACTGATGATGCATCCAGGACTGTGGACTGTGGATCTGCAGCAGAGTGAAGACACAACATAAGATTGATTTTTGCAGATTTTCAAAATAAGAAATACAACAGACTGTGTACTGACCAAGTAGGTATTTACAGGAGAAATACAACAGACTGTGTACTGACCAAGTAGGTATTTACAGGAGAAATACAACAGACCATGTACTGACCAAGTAGGTATTTACAGGAGAAATACAACAGACTGTCCTGACCTGGTAGGTATTAACAGGAGAGATACAACACTGTCCTGACCTGGTAGGTATTAACAGGAGAGATACAACACTGTCCTGACCTGGTAGGTATTAACTGGAGAGATACAACATACTGTCCTGACCTGGTAGGTATTAACAGGAGAGATACAACACTGTCCTGACCTGGTAGGTATTAACAGGAGAGATACAACACTGTCCTGACCTGGTAGGTATTAACAGGAGAGATACAACACTGTCCTGACCTGGTAGGTATTAACAGGAGAGATACAACAGACTGTCCTGACCTGGTAGGTATTAACAGGAGAGATACAACAGACTGTCCTGACCTGGTAGGTATTAACAGGAGAGATACAACAGACTGTCCTGACCTGGTAGGTATTAACAGGAGAGTGCATGTAGGGGGGGAGGGAGGTCTGAGCGATCATTCTGTTAGGGGCCATACTGTAGGGAGCTGAGTAGAACCTGGAGACACACACAGACAGAGAGAAGAAACCCATCAGTATCCAACACATACTGCTTCCCCTGCAGTACATATGTCTAGGATTATCTCTGTGAGGTTTAGTGGAGTATCTGAACTCACCCATTCTGTAAGGTTGTGGTGGGGTCATAGGTCAGTGTCATTCCTCCCTGTGGTCAAACAGATACATGCAGTAAGCACACTTACATTATTACATTATATTTTTTATTTTCTTTAACTTTTATTTAACTAGGCAAGTTCAGAACAAATTCTTAATTACGATGATGGCCTACCCAGGCCAAACCCTCCCCTAACCCGGACGACGATGGTCCAATTGTGCGCCACCCTATGGGATCAAATCAGGGTGACACCTCTAGCACTGCAATGCAGTACCTTAGACTGCTGTGCCACTTGGGAGCCCCTGCATTTGACTGAGAAATACCTAACCAGATAGAAGTTGGAACAAAACAGACATTTTAGCTTTAACATTATTGTACTTGATAGAGTAGAAAATGACCTGAATAGCCTTGATAAAATGACTTGAATAGCCTTGATAAAATGACCTGAACAGCCTTGATAAAATGACTTGAATAGCCTTGATAAAATGACCTGAACAGCCTTGATAAAATGACTTGAATAGCCTTGATAAAATGACCTGAATAGCCTTGATAAAATGACTTGAATAGCCTTGATAAAATGACCTGAACAGCCTTGATAAAATGACTTGAATAGCCTTGATAAAATGACTTGAATAGCCTTGATAAAATGACCTGAACAGCCTTGATAAAATGACCTGAACAGCCTTGATAAAAATGACCTGAACAGCCTTGATAAAATGACCTGAATAGCCTTGATAAAATGACCTGAACAGCCTTGATAAAATGACCTGAATAGCCTTGATAAAATTACCTGAAAAGCCTTGATAAAATGACCTGAACAGCCTTGATAAAATGACCTGAACAGCCTTGATAAAATGACCTGAACAGCCTTGATAAAAATGACCTGAACAGCCTTGATAAAATGACCTGAATAGCCTTGATAAAATGACCTGAACAGCCTTGTTAAAATGACCTGAACAGCCTTGTTAAAATGACCTGAACAGCCTTGATAAAATGACCTGAATAGCTTGATAAAATGAGAGGCTACGGGGACCATAGCAGACTGTTTACTGTCTCAATGAGAGGCTACGGGGACCATAGCAGACTGTTTACTGTCTCAATGAGAGGCTACAGGGACCATAGCAGACTGTTTACTGTCTCAATGAGAGGCTACAGGGACGATAGCAGACTGTTTACTGTCTCAATGAGAGGCTACGGGGACCATAGCAGACTGTTTACTGTCTCAATGAGAGGCTACGGGGGCCATAGCAGACTGTTTACTGTCTCAATGAGAGGCTACGGGGACCATAGCAGACTGTTTACTGTCTCAATGAGAGGCTACGGGGACCATAGCAGACTGTTTACTGTCTCAATGAGAGGCTACGGGGACCATAGCATACTGTTTACAGTCTCAATGAGAGGCTACGGGGACCATAGCAGACTGTTTACAGTTTCAATGAGAACTCACCGTTTCTCCATCTCTTGTCCAGGGACGGCCATGCTGCAGGTACTTTCCCTGGCTCTGTCTCTTCTTCTGTCCTCCGTCTGCAAACTTACATAACAGGGGTTCCGAGGGCACTGTGGTGGGGAGGAGAGGAAGAGGGTTGAGTGACTGTGGAACACTGAAGGGGCTATTCTGTGTGTATATTGTTTATTAAAATAGGACAGTGAATCCAGATACTGTGGAAGAGCCTTTCTGTTACTCCTGACCTGCTCCTTAGCTTCATACAGAAGTGTCTGATAAAAATAACACCTGTTCAGACAGAGATGTCTCACCTGGAACTCCAGGTGGAGTCTTGATATATTTGCCGTTGAAATGTTGAATGATAGTCTCACATTTCTCTGTTGACTCCATCCTGAAAAGAAAGAGGATGTGATGTACTATCGCCAATGACCAGCAGAGGGTCCAGCAGATAGTTGAGTTCACCTGGCAAGCCAGCTATGCCTTAACCTGGCGAAGCAGGCGTAAAGAAACATCTGAGCGGGGTCTACAGAACCCGGAAGCATTAGGTTCTCAGGCTCCGCCTCTTCCTCTATGCTTTTGCCCTAAACCGGGTGCTTCCGGTTTCAGTCGACCCCGCTGAGGGTGGCCACACGTTGACAAGGCATATGAACCCATAACATTGCATTTGTCACTGTTTAAATATGGAGGTACGCATTACTCAGCACGAGAGAGTCTGTTTATGCTTCTCCTACATAGCTGTGAAATTGTTTACCTGGCAAAGCCCACTCCTCTGCTGGTGCCATTGGCGTCTCTAAGGATGCGTGTAGAGATGACCTGACTGAAGGGCTTCAGCATATTCTCCAGCTCCTGCTCATCCAAAGACACAGGCAGGTTGGAGATGTACAGGTTAGTGGGGTCCTGCTCCTGTTGCTGTGGGGAGAGGGAGAGAGAAAGGGAGGGGGGAACATGGTTAAATCTGCTCGTCCATAGACACAGGCAGGTTGGAGATGTACAGGTTAGTGGGGTCCTGTTGCTGTGGGGAGAGGGAGAGAGAAAGGGAGGGGGGAACAGGGTTAAATCTGCTCGTCCATAGACACAGGCAGATTGGAGATGTACAGGTTAGTGGGGTCCTGTTGCTGTGGGGAGAGGGAGAGAGAAAGGGAGGGGGGAACAGGGTTAAATCTGCTCGTGCATAGACACAGGCAGATTGGAGATGTACAGGTTAGTGGGGTCCTGTTGCTGTGGGGAGAGGGAGAGAGAAAGGGAGGGGGAACAGGGTTAAATCTGCTCGTGCATAGACACAGGCAGATTGGAGATGTACAGGTTAGTGGGGTCCTGTTGCTGTGGGGAGAGGGGAGAGAAAGGGAGGGGGGTACAGGGTTAAATCTGCTCGTCCATAGACACAGGCAGATTGGAGATATACAGGTTAGTGGGGTCCTGTTGCTGTGGGGGGACGGAGAGGGAAAGGGAGGGGGAACAGGGTTAAATCTGCTCGTCCATAGACACAGGCAGGTTGGAGATGTACAGGTTAGTGGGGTCCTGTTGCTGTGGGGGGATGGAGAGGGAAAGGGAGGGGGAACAGGGTTAAATCTGCTCGTCCATAGACACAGGCAGATTGGAGATGTACAGGTTAGTGGGGTCCTGTTGCTGTGGGGGGATGGAGAGAGAAAGGGAGGGGGTACAGGGTTAAATCTGCTCGTCCATAGACACAGGCAGATTGGAGATGTACAGGTTAGTGGGGTCCTGTTGCTGTGGGGAGAGGGAGAGAGAAAGGGAGGGGGGAACAGGGTTAAATCTGCTCGTCCATAGACACAGGCAGATTGGAGATGTACAGGTTAGTGGGGTCCTGCTCCTGTTGCTGTGGGGGGGATGGAGAGAGAAAGGGAGGGGGAACAGGGTTAAATCTGCTCGTCCATAGACACAGGCAGGTTGGAGATGTACAGGTTAGTGGGGTCCTGTTGCTGTGGGGAGAGGGAGAGAGAAAGGGAGGGGGAACAGGGTTAAATCTGCTCGTCCATAGACACAGGCAGATTGGAGATGTACAGGTTAGTGGGGTCCTGTTGCTGTGGGGGACGGAGAGGGAAAGGGAGGGGGAACAGGGTTAAATCTGCTCGTCCATAGACACAGGCAGATTGGAGATGTACAGGTTAGTGGGGTCCTGTTGCTGTGGGGAGAGGGAGAGAGAAAGGGAGGGGGAACAGGGTTACATCTGCTCGTCCATAGACACAGGCAGATTGGAGATGTACAGGTTAGTGGGGTCCTGTTGCTGTGGGGAGAGGGAGAGAGAAAGGGAGGGGGGAACAGGGTTAAATCTGCTCGTCCATAGACACAGGCAGGTTGGAGATGTACAGGTTAGTGGGGTCCTGTTGCTGTGGGGGGATGGAGAGAGAAAGGGAGGGGGGTACAGGGTTAAATCTGCTCGTCCATAGACACAGGCAGATTGGAGATGTACAGGTTAGTGGGGTCCTGTTGCTGTGGGGGGACGGAGAGGGAAAAGGAGGGGGGAACAGGGTTAAATCTGCTCGTCCATAGACACAGGCAGATTGGAGATGTACAGGTTAGTGCATGGGGTCTTGTTTCAGTTGCTGGATTACAGACAGAGAGATGAAAGAGAGTGAGAGGCCTTTAACAGCATACACACCTGAGGCAGGGCTAGGCTACAGTATTCAGTTGCCTTTCTATACTTGAGGAAATCCTATGTGTGGTTCCTACGTGGGTGATAAATGGGAGCTGAAGGAGGGAAACGGGAAGATAGAAGCAGGGTAGAGGTAAAAGAGGGGGATGAAGTGGAGATCTAGAGAAAGACAGTCTGGCTGGACTTCATTTGACCTCACTGAAGAGAGGGTTCTTTCTCTCTACCTCTCTCTCTGCCTCTCTCTCTACCTCTCTTCCTCTAACCACCACTCACTCCCTTCCTTCCTTCCTTTAACCCCTTCTCTTGCTCTGCCTCTAACCACTTCTCACTCTGCTTCACCCTGCCTCTCTTCCTCTAACCACCTCTCACTCACTCCCTTCCTTCCTTCCTTTAACCCCTTCTCTTGCTCTGCCTCTAACCACCTCTCACTCTGCTTCAGCCTGCCTCTCTCCCTCTAACCACCTATCTCTCACTCACTCCCTTCCTTCCTTCCTTTAACCCCTTCTCTTGCTCTGCCTCTAACCACCCCTCTACCTCGGCCTCACTCCCTCTCTCTCTCTCTGCCCCCCCCCCTATCCCTATCCTCAACACGTTATTAGACAGCCAGTCACTGAGGAGAGAGAAAACAGGTCCATTGTGTTAGACTAGCTGTGTTAACAGGACAGAGGGTTCATGCATCTGTCAGGTAATATCATATCACAGTATAATTGCTATGCAATGGGCTCTGAGTCTCCACAGATATTCTCTACAATGATTGTGTGATCTTTGGACAGATATCTTCAGATTTGGACAGAGATCTACAGACTTTTGGAAATCATTCTGATTAATTTCTATGGCTCCACACACCATCCTATTCCCAATGGGGATCTGATCAGGGCATGACAAAATGTGTCAGTCACATGCATAATCCTGACCTTGAATTCATATGCTCTTCTGGCTTGCATATATCAGTAAAATGATGGTTACTGGCCCAACGCTCTTCAGCTATGACAAATGCCATCTGAAACTCAAAGAGTCAAGAAGTCCTCGGAAAAACTGAGTTTTTCTTGAAATACCTGAATTATGCTTTTGATTAATTCAAGTGATTTCCACTTCTACTCCGTATGCTACCTGCCTGCCCAAACTACCTGAATTGGAATAACAGCAAAGTAAGATAGCCGTATGATAGCGTATCTAAATCTCAACCATAATGGTTTTGCATATTCATTAGTGTGTCGATGTGAATAAAACACTATAAAATGCATTTCAGATTAATCTACATCATGAATTATCTATAGTTTAATCACTGTGACCTGTATTGAAGGTGATTCCTCTCAACGAGGAACACAGACGGACACACTCACACACACAGCCCATGAGGAACACACACACACACACTCACACAGCCCATGAGGAACACACACACACACACACTCACACACACAGCCCATGAGGAACACACACACACACACACACACACAGCCCATGAGGAACACACACACAGCCCACGAGGAACAGACACACACAGCCCACGAGGAACAGACACACACAGCCCACGAGGAACACACACACACAGCCCACGAGGAACACACACACACAGCCCACGAGGAACACACACACACACACAGCCCACGAGGAACACACACACACACACACACACACACACACACACACACACACACACACACACACACAGCCCACGAGGAACACACACACACAGCCCACGAGGAACACATACACACACACACACACACACACAGCCCACAGGATCAGAACAAAGCAGAGGATAATTTCACCAGAAATGACTCACGAGGGTCTCCCCAGTGGCGCAGTGGTCTAAGGCACTGCATCGCAGTGTTAGAGGCGTCACTACAGACCCAGGATTCGATCCCAGCCTGTGTCGCACCCGGCCACGATTGGGAGAACTATGAGGCGGCGCACATTTGGCCCAGCGTCGTCCGGGTTAGGGGAGGGTTTGCATGCACGCTGACACGGTCGCCAGGTGTACGTTGTATTGGTGCGGCTGGCTTCCGGGTTAAGCGAGTAGTGTGTCAAGCAGCAGGGCGGCTTGGCAGGGTCGTGTTTTAGAGGACGCACCGCTCTCGACCTTCGCCTCTCTCAAGTCCATACGGGAGTTGCAGCGATGGGACAAGACTAACTACCAATTGGATACCACGTAATTGGTGAACAATAAGGTTGTAAACCTCCCAATCAACAATGAGGTTGTAAACCTCCTAATGAACAATGAGGTTGTAAACCTAATGAATGCCAGGCAAACATACTGAAATAATACATGTGATTTATTCGGTATGCGAGAACAATGGCTGCAAAATAGGAATGCCGGAACAAAGAGAACATCCGGTATCCGCAAATCAGGATTTCTGGAAAATCAGTGAATGTATTGAAGTTCCCGCAATTTTGCAACACTAGTGAGAACCCTTTTGTGAATGTCAGTGATCCAGCCCAAGCTTCTCTGTGGGGTTTGGCGTGTGACGGTGATAGTGATGGTTGGAACTGTATGTGTGTGGTTTTAAAGTGTGTGTTTGGTGTGTGTGGTTGATGATGTGGCACTGAGGCAGAGGTTGGAGCTGTGTGTGAGAGTTTATGGTTGCCAAATGTGTGGTTTGAGATTGTGCCGAGGGGCTGGCCGGTGGGCCGAGGCTCATGGCTGGGCCCTGGTGACTGGGCTGGGAAGGCTGGGGGAGAAAGCTGCTCAGACAGTGACGCAGCCTCCTGCCTCACCACCAAGGAGAACAGGCTAGCCCTTTGTACAGGGTGCTGAGGAAGCAGTAGCTGCCTGCCTGGGACACACTACCCAAGAACCTCTCTAAGACACACACCACTCGGTGCACACACACATACATACATACAAAAGTCCTCACACACACACTCATAGGCAGGAGACGAGTTAGGGAGGAGGAGACGTCTTACCTTAGCCATCTGAGCCTGGACTCCACCAGCCTTCAGTGCTGTCACTGCTTTCTGTGCCGCTGAAGGACTGTCAAAGTCTACAAAGCCATAGCCTGCAGACAAAGACAGACACACTTTGATTTGTGACACTGAGAAATACACAATGTGGCAACAGTCTAGGGGCAGGAGTTTGTGAAAACTTCAGGCACTAATTAGACTGTAGCTAGTGCCCAGAGTTGTTCCTGGACAGGTGAAGGGTCACGATAATGAAAATCTCCTGGCCCTTTAAAGTACTATTTTATCTCATGCCTGACATCAACTTCTGGAAGCACTACTGTGATGTACCCAGGCAATGTACAGTACGCTTTGAATGGAGGTCAAACAGCAGGCAGGTTTGGGATCATGTTGAAGAACAGAAAAACTCTACCGTGGTCAGATGTGGAGTTATGTAACCAATGCTCCCGCTGTCCAAAGTGGTGTTCTGGTTACATCATGACACACATGCTGAGAATAAACAGACAGGCGCTCTCTGGGACGTTCGAGCTTTGTGTGACATACAGCGACATGTAGGTGCAGTGTGGGTGTTTGTCACCAAACACCTCTCCTCACCTTTGCATGTGTTAGTGGTCTTGTCCAGGATGGCTTTTGTGGACACAATTTTCCCATACCTGTAAAACACAACGGTGGATGGATGGTCAGGGTTTCTAGGGACCAAACAAGGCTTCTACTCTACAGACCATTTTTTTCATTACTATCATCATATCATGTTAGCAACGTTGACAGGATTGAAGTATTATACTGGCTTTGGGTTGTAATCTAGTTCGAAGTCATTACGGTATGTGAATTGAACAAATCGATCTGTGGAGATAAATGTTTTGAGAGGTGGAATGTGGTAGAGAGTAGAACCAGGGGACTAATTCTCTTAAGGAATCCCACATCCTACTGGAATGCGGTTTTAACCAATCAGCATTCAGGATTAGACCCACCCGTTGTATAAAATCCAACATCACTCCATCAATGTCTATGAGGTGCATCATAAACCTGTCATGTCAAGATGGAGAACACAGTGAATTGGAGTGTTGTTGTGCTAAAAATGAACAGACATGCAGTCCTGTGATTCAGACAGAATCACAGGACTGCATGTCCTGAATGGAAATTGTAGATGAGCAATGACACACTGTTTAGTTGTGAATATAAATAAACTCATACGATTTCCCTCTGTTGCTGAGCAACCAGACATTGCTGTATAACTAACTCATCTTACTCATTGCAATTCCATGGTAATGGAAGTACGCTGCCACTCAGATTTTTCACTTTTAAAAAGTATACCAAACAAAAAACATTGATTTCAAAGTTGAACAAACTATAGAACTCTATGCACAAAGACTACGTTTAACAATAATCCACAGACATGTTTACTTAACCATCTACATTTCAGGAGGAACATATAGGGTCTGTACATTGCTGTCTAGTAACGTTGCAGACCTACAGTAGCTATACAGAGGAACATAGGGTATATAGCTATAGCTGTCTAGTAATTAATATTGTAGACCTAGCTTGTAAAAAATGCATGATTGATCATTAGTTTGTTATAGTTGGTTTGCTGTCTAGTAACTCTTGGTACTGTAGACCTAGCTATACCATCTCCCCTGTTTCTGAGCCAACACTGCAGCAGGGTGCCATCAGCTCCCTGCATCTCTCTAGACATGTGCATGTTCTCCTTGCCTTGCCTTGGCTGTGCTGTTCTGGTACATGGTATCTCTCTCCTTGCCTTGGCTGTGCTGTTACCTGGTATCTCTCTCCTTGCCTTGGCTGTGCTATTCTGGTACCTCTCTCCTTGCCTTGGCTGTGCTGTTCTGAAACACGATCATTCTCTCCTTGCCTTGGCTGTGCTATTCTGGTACCTCTCTCCTTGCCTTGGCTGTGCTGTTCTGAAACTTGATCTCTCTCCCCTTGCCTTGGCTGTGCTGTTCTGAAACTTGATATCTCTCTCCTTGCCTTGGCTGTGCTGTTCTGAAACTTGATATCTCTCTCCTTGCCTTGGATGTGCTGTTCTGAAACTTGATATCTCTCCCCTTGCCTTGGCTGTGCTGTTCTGAAACTTGATATCTCTCTCCTTGCCTTGGCTGTGCTGTTCTGAAACTTGATATCTCTCTCCTTGCCTTGGATGTGCTGTTCTGAAACTTGATATCTCTCCCCTTGCCTTGGATGTGCTGTTCTGAAACTTGATATCTCTCTCCTTGCCTTGAATGTGCTGTTCTGAAACTTGATATCTCTCCCCTTGCCTTGGCTGTGCTGTTCTGGTACCTGATATCCCTCCTTGCCTTGGCTGTGTTGTTATGTGCTGTAGAAGCAACCCTGGCTGGCTGAGATCCACAACCACACTCTCTCTGGGCAACACAACAGCCAGAACAGAGCCTCGTCTCTGGGTCCTACTGCCCCTCTATCTACCTAGCATAGCTGTCCGAATGCCACTGAAGGGTATAGCAACACATTAACTAAAGGAGTAAGGGCTACCCTTGCTCTCTCTCAGCACCGATTTTACTACAGTAAATTAACATCATACCTGTTAAGAAGGAGACAGGTTTTTTGAAAATCCATATAGCTGATGATGTTATTGTAGGATTGATATAGTGAATCTATGAAGAATAGAACAAGTGGTAGTAGTGTGATAGTCCCTGAGAGCATTTGAGAGAGTGTGATAACCCAGGTGTTGATATACTTGTGAAACAAACCTCTCATTGTTACTCAACGTGCACTGTGCTAACAGAGCCAGACAGAACAGGAAGTAGAGCCCCCCTTGTCTTTTTATGTAGACTTTCCTCCAACTGTATACACGCATTTGGTATGTGTGTGTATATATATATATATATATACAGACATATATTTTAAATATGTTACTAAAATATCCTATTCTGTATATACTACAATGGTGGTTTGATTGAATGAACCCAGTGTCTACAATTCCAAACAACTCTAGAGAATTGGCTAAAGAACATTCTCCAACATACTGTATTGTGTTTTATAGCACATTTGACCTCCAATGTAACATTACTATTTGACATTACATTTCCTGATCTATGCAGGATGCCATCAGTAACATTATTCTTTGGCATAACATATCCATTATTTTCTAGTGACATGAACAATACGTTCATTAGTTCTTTATGGATAAACATACCTTTTTAATTGCAGCCCCTGTTCATGCAGGAAGCCTTTTGCCTCTTGGTAGTCTGTCATTGTAAATAAGAATTGGTTTGTAATTGACTTGCCTATTTAAATAAAGGTCAATTAAGAACATTTTAAAAACAATTGATAGTATTGCTCTGTGTGCACATGAAAAAAAAACTTAGAAAACTGCATGGGGGCAAGTTAAAGGCTGTTCATGGCTCACATCAATGCCAATACCCCAGAAACTCTAGACCCACTCCAATTTGCATACCGCACCAACAGATCCACAGATGATGCAATCTCTATTGCACTCCACACTACCCTTTCCCACCTGGACAAAAGGAACACCTATGTGTGTCACATCCTGACCATAGAGAGTCCTTGTTTCTCTATGGTGTAGTAGGTCAGGGCGTGACTAGGGGTATTCTAGTTTATAATATTTCTATGTTGTGTTCTAGTTTATATTTTCTATGTTGGTGTTTTGTATGATTCCCAATTAGAGACAGCTGGTAATTGTTGTGTCTAATTGGGGATCCTATTTAAGTAGCTATTTATCCCACCTGTGTTTGTGGGATATTATTTTGGTTTGTGCATGTGCACCACGTAGTCACGTTCCATTGTTCGTTTATTCTATTTATTGTTTTGGCTTATGTTTCACTTTGGAATGAATATGTGGAACTCAATCTCCGCTGCGCCTTGGTCCCGTTCTTACGACAACCGTGACAACGTGAGACTCCTGTTCCTGTTTATAAGCTAGGACAGAGTACAGTGTGAGCAGAGTACAGTGTCCAGCGCCAATGGTCAGCTGGAGCCAGGCCAGAGCCAGTCAGCCACCAAAAGAAGCGCTCTGCAGGAGGCAGAACCCCCAGAGCTGGGTTCAAACAGTATTTTAAATACTTTTTCTGCGCTTAATTAGGCTGGCCTGGTGCAATGGAACCAATGGAAGTCTCATAAGTGCACATCTGGCACAGAATTGGTATGTGCAATCACGCATTCAAATTATTTGGATGAAAACAAATACTGTTTGAACCCAGCTCTGGGAGTTCTGCCCTAGCCCCCGCAGAGCGCTTCTTTTGGTGGCTGACTGGCTCTGGCCTGGCTCCAGCTGACCATGGGCGCTGTGCTACACTGGACACTGTACTCTGCTCTCTCACACATGGCTGAGTCTCCTGCCCCTCCAACCTCCCTCTCTCCACATTATATAGCTATGGAGTCAGACCTCCCAGCTGAATGCAATAGTAGACAGACATCTCTCCATTGCGCAAGTAAGGATTACCCCATCAGAGCTCAGAGCGCTTTACCTCGCATGGAGAAACTGGCAAGTTGGTGAGTTATGTCAGCTACACATTGGGGGAGAGGGCTGTGCTTTCTCCTGATAAGCTGTGAGCCCTGTTTCCTGTGGTTTTCACTTCATCATTCATTTCATGACTTTTATTCAGGGTCTTCCCTGTATCACCAAGCTCTCTATAGTAACATTTACACAGTAGACCTTACTGCTCTCTATATTAACATATATACAGTAGACATTACTGCTCTCTATAAACATATATACAGTAGATCTTACTGCTCTCTATAGAACATACTGTATATACAGTAGACCTTACTGCTCTCTATATTAACATATACACAGTAGACCTTACTGGTCTCTATATTAACATATATACAGTAGACCTTACGGCTCTCTATATTAACATACACTGCTCAAAAAATAAAGGGAACACTTAAACACAATGTAACTCCAAGTCAATCACACTTCTGTGAAATCAAACTGTCCACTTAGGAAGCAACACTGATTGACAATAAATTTCACATGCTGTTGTGCAAATGGAATAGACAACAGGTGGAAATTATAGGCAATTAGCAAGACACCCCCAATAAAGGAGTGGTTCTGCAGGTGTTGACCACAGACCACTTCTCAGTTCCTATGCTTCCTGGCTGATGTTTTGGTCACTTTTGAATGCTGACGGTGCTTTCACTCTAGTAGTAGCATGAGACGGAGTCTACAACCCACACAAGTGGCTCAGGTAGTGCAGCTCATCCAGGATGGGACATCAATGCGAGCTGTGGCAAGAAGGTTTGCTGTGTCTGTCAGCGTAGTGTCTAGAGCATGGAGGCGCTACCAGGAGACAGGCCAGTACATCAGGAGACGTGGAGGAGGCCGTAGGAGGGAAACAACCCAGCAGCAGGACCGCTACCTCCGCCTTTGTGCAAGGATGAGCAGGAGGAGCACTGCCAGAGCCCTGCAAAATGACCTCCAGCAGGCCACAAATGTGCATGTGTCTGCTCAAACGGTCAGAAACAGACTCCATGAGGGTGGTATGAGGGCCCGACATCCACAGGTGGGGGTTGTGCTTACAGCCCAACACCGTGCAGGACGTTTGGCATTTGCCAGAGAACACCAAGATTGGCAAATTCGCCTCTGGCGCCCTGTGCTCTTCACAGATGAAAGCAGGTTCACACTGAGCACGTGACAGACGTGACAGAGTCTGGAGACGCCGTGGAGAACATGCTGCTGCCTGCAACATCCTCCAGCATGGCATTTCTTTGGGGGGCCGCCACAGCCCTCCATGTGCTCGCCAGAGGTAGCCTGACTGCCATTAGGTACCGAGATGAGATCCTCAGACCCCTTGTGAGACCATATGCTGGTGCGGTTGGCCCTGAGTTCCTCCTAATGCAAGACAATGCTAGACCTCATGTGGCTGGTGTGTGTCAGCAGTTCCTGCAAGAGGAAGGCATTGATGCTATGGACTGGCCTGCCCGTTCCCCAGACCTGAATCCCATTGAGCACATCTGGGACATCATGTCTCGCTCCATCCACCAACGCCACGTTGCAACACAGACTGTCCAGGAGTTGGCGGATGCTTTAGTCCAGATCTGGAAGGAGATCCCTCAGGAGACCATCCGCCACCTCATCAGGAGCATGCCCAGGCATTGTAGGGACGTCATACAGGCACGTGGAGGCCACACACACTACTGAGCCTCATTTTGACTTGTTTTAAGGACATTACATCAAAGTTGGATCAGCCTGTAGTGTGGTTTCCACTTTAATTTTGAGTGTGACTCCAAATCCAGACCTCCATGGGTTGATAAATTTGATTTCCATTGATATTTTTTGTGTGATTTTGTTGTCAGCACATTCAACTATGTAAAGAAAAAAGTATTTAATAAGAACATTTCATTCATTCAGATCTAGGATGTGTTATTTTAGTGTTCCCTTTATTTTTTTGAGCAGTGTTTATACAGTAGACCTTACTGCTCTCTAAAGACCATATACACAGTAGACCTTACTGCTATCTAAAGACCATATACACAGTAGACCTTACTGCTATCTAAAGACCATATACACAGTAGACCTTACTGCTCTCTATAGTAACATACAGTACCAGTCAAAAGTTTTAGAACACCAACTCATTCAAGGTTTTTTCTTTATTTTTACTATTTTCTACATTGTAGAATAATAGTGAAGAAATCGAAACTATGAAATAACACATATGGGATCATATACTAACCAAAAAGGTGTTAAACAAATCCAAATATTTTTTATTTGACATTCTTCAAATAGCCACCATTTGCCTTGATGACAGCTGTGCACACTCTTGGTATTCTCTCAACCAGCTTCATGAGGTAGTCACGGCTCACAATTAACAGGTGAGCCTTGTTATAGGTTAATTTGTGGAATTTCTTTCCTTCTGAATGCAATTGAGTCAATCAGTTGTGTTGTGACAAGGTAGAGGTGGTATACAGAAGATAGCCCTATTTGGTAAAACACCAAGTCCATATTATGGCAAGAACAACTCAAATAAGCAAAGAGAAACAACAGTCCATCATTACTTTAAGACATGAAGGTCAGTCAATATTATTTGACCAAGAAGGAGAGTGATGGAGTGCTGCATCAGATGACCTGGCCTCCACAATCACCCGACCTCAACCCAATTGAGATGGTTTGGGATGAGTTGGACAGCAGAGTGAAGGAAAAGCAACCAACAAGTGCTCATCATATGTGGGAACTCCTTCAATACTGTTGGAAAAGCATTTCAGGTTAACTTGTTTGAGAGAATGCCAAGAGTGTTCAAAACTGTAATCAAGGCAAAAGGTGGCTACTTTAAAGAATCTCAAATATAAAATATATTTAGATTTGTTGAACACTTTTTTGGTTACTGCATGATTCCATATTTGTTATTTCATAGTTTTTATGTATTGACTGTATTGACTATTATTCTACAATGTTACTATAGATTTCCCTCCACTGGAACTATGAAAAACAGCCCCAGACCATTATTCCTCCTCCACCAAACTTTACACTTTGGCACTATGCATTTGGGCAGTTAGCGTTCTCCTGGTATCCACCAAACCCATATTTGTCCGTCGGACTGCCTGATGAAGTGTGATTCATCATTACAGATGGTCCAATGGCGGCGAGCTTTACACGACTCCAGCCGACGCTTGGCATTGCATAGTGATCTTAGGCTTGTGTGTGGCTGCTCAGCCATGGAAATTAAAGAAGAAGTTACAGGTCAGTGAGAGCCAGAAATCTTGCTTTTTTGTAGGTGACCAAATACTTATTTTCCACCATAATTTGAAAATAAATTCCTTAAAAATCCTACAATGTGATTTTCTGGATTTTTTTCCCCTCATTTTGTCTGTCATAGTTGAAGTGTACCTATGATGAAAATTACAGGCCTCTCTCATATTTTTAAGTGGGAGAACTTGCACAATTGGTGGCTGACTAAATACTTTTTTGCCCCACTGCATAGTAGACTTTGCTTATCAACATGCATTCCTGTTTTATTGCCTTTTTTAAACATAGCATATTTTCATCTCAGTAATGGTACACAAAACTGTACACTTTTTAAAGCTCTCCCCTACTCAAAAACAAATTTCATGCAGTGATTTGATCTACTCTGTAAAAACCACAGTAGAAACCTAACTACCCAACCTTAGCTCCCTATATTCCTCTGTCTGATTATCCCGCCCTCTCTTCCTCCACCCCCACCTCCCTCTCTCTCCCCCCCTCCCTCTTCATGCCATTGGTCTTGTTTGTCTTTCCTTTTCCCCTGGGCTCGGGGTTTCCTGTAGGGTTGGGCAGCTTCATGTGAGCCATATCTTCCAGACAGCTGTAAAATAGCAGGCCTCACTCCCTTTCCTTCTCTCCTGCCCCAACTCTCTCTCTGAATTATTCCCTCCCTCTCTCTACTTCCCAACCTTTATCGCTCTCTCTCTCGCTCTCTCTCCCCGCCCTTTCTTGTTCTCCTTCATTCACTCTCACCTCCCCCTCTCTCTTGCCTCCCTGTGCCCTCCCCGCTCTCTCACCTCCCCTCTGTCACTCTCTCGCACCTCCCCCCTCTCTCTCTCGCCTCCCTCTCTCTTGCTTCCCCCTCCCTCTCGCTCACCTCCCCCACTCTCACCTCCCCTCTGTCTGTCTCTCGCTCTCTCCTTCCCATCCTTTCTCTCTCTTCTTCATTCTCTCTCACCTCCCCATCTCATATATATATAAAAATCTCACTTTCCATTCATTCTCCCCTCCACCCTCTTTCCTTCCCTCTCTCTCTCCTTCCTTCCATCTCTCTCCTCTCAATGTCTTTCTCTCTCTCTTTCCACCATTTTGTTTCTCACCAGGCTCCAGTTTTCAGAAGCCAGCTCATTCATCTTCACCCAACGGTCCCTTTCCTGTTTCCCTGAATATCTAACAAACACAGACCAAGTGACTCTGGCATTCTGTTCTTGTTATCACTGTTGTGTGTATAATGCATATTGATATATCAAGGTAAAGCACATGTTTGACTGCAGTCATGTGGGTTTTATTATTCAGAGATACCAACCAGTCCAACCACTGGATGCTTAGTGAGCCCATTCCCTGGTGATGGCAGGACCATCATACAGAGAGGAAGCACCAGGGAGAATAGCTAGCAGATGTCTGTGTCCAGTTGCAGGTGGTTCCTTTTCATTTAGAAAAATGCTCAGTTATAAAAAATAAATAAATGTTTTGCTCCATGAAGGAATCCAAAGATGTGTACGTGGCCATCTTGTCTATTTCATCATGGCGGTACACACATCATTGGATTCCTTCATGGAGCAAAACATGTATTTATTTTAATAACGGAGCATTTTCCAAATCCAAACGAACCTCCTGCAACTGGTCACAGACATTTTAGAAGATACAATCTTCATTCTCGATTCGGCCAAACATGTATCACCAAATGAATTAATTGTCTGGGCTACACCAAACAGTACCTATCCTGTAACAGTTAGACCTGCAGCACATTAGCCCATTACAATCTACTAACTACAGGGAGAGAGACAAAACATGCTTAGTAAGCTCGCTGTTGGAAAGTCTCCCCTATTGACGATAGTATCTTCTGGCCGGGGGAGTTTTGTTAAGAGCCTCGTCGCACTTTCTGAACTTTAAAATGCATCACTTGCGGTATGGTTTTGGAAACATAAGGAACGTATCTTTCATATCAGTGAGAAATGATTTCCAAAAAACAAAACACCTGTGTGTAAACAGAAGACATGCAGGCCACAAACATGTTGTCACTGAAAAATACTGTCGGCTGCAACTGTGTTAAAACCGGTTAAAACAACAGTCTACAGTAAGTGTAGATTTTGCATTTGTGAAATTATTTTGATGTGAAATTAAAGTAGAGGGGTTTATGTTTGTAGAACCGTGCCACAATTGAGAATGGATTCATGTTTAGATGGAGTATTTGTCTGTTTTGGCTTCCAGAGACAATTGGCCTCTAAACAGAACATGTAAGGCCCTTGGACAATACGAAGTGGTGCCACTCTGAAAGGTTTGAGGTTGCAACCCAAGCTCCTGTTGATCTTTCCACAGGCCACAGACTTGTGCACCCACTTCTTGCTCTTTTCAGCTTAAGCATTATTTCAGGCCCCCATTAACACAATTTCCTCAATCACTATCCTCTTCTAGCTTAGTTCATTTCTATCACACAGATCCATAGATTTATTGTGAGGTGTTGTGTGGTGGAAGAGTAGTTTGTTGATGAGCTACTCACGGCTGACACAGTTTGGCCAGGTCCTGATCTGTGGTTCCCGGGTGGAGGCCGCGGATGTAGAGGTTAGTTTTGCTCAGCTGCTCTCCACTGAGGCTGCTGCTACTACTGCTGCTGGTGGTGGTGTGGTTGGGGCTGGGTGGAGCCATCTGGTGGCTGGAGGACACATACGTCGGCTGGGGCAAGACAGAGACAGGATATGACATCAACAACATGATATGATGACATTGGGTAGTAGCTGGACAGCATGTTTCGGGAGATTTGGTTCTGGGTGATATCTGGTGGTAATGTAATAGGGGAGTTTGGTAAAACAAATTTGCGTGTAGAGTAGGCTAACCTTGCTTGAGTTGAGATTTTATGCCTATAGGCTTTAGCTCAGAAGGCTAAGATGTGCATGAGACACAGATTTAAATGCCAAACTATCACAGTGCAATTCTACAATCCTCTACAGTCCACCATCCTGAAAAGGCACAACCATTAGATAAAATCAGTGCTGTTATCAGTCAACTCTCCAGGGGCCTCATTTATCAATATTGCATAGAAACTATTTAAAAATACTACTTATGAATGGAATTTAGAATGGTCGTACACATAGAGAGTGTAATTTATCAAACAATCCTAGGAGCGTCATACACACACCGCTAGGAGATAATCATTGGTAAATACCAATTGTTCTCAGCCTCAATTCTTGTGCACGACCTTTGCTGTTTGCATTTCGAAACACCCCTAACTATCCATATACTGTATGGTCAAAATCATCTCTTTATAACCTGTGGGGAATATGACTACTGGCTCTCACAGTCTACATCAGAATTAGATGTTCATCCATTTATCTCAAATGTCAAATTTCGAAGTTATTCTACACATTAAATTTGGAAGAGTTTAAGTTTAGGCATTAACTCAGAATTGTTAAGGTTAGGCATTAACTCTAAATGGTTAAGATAAGTGTTAAGGTTGGGAATAGGCTTATAAGAAAAATATCAAAAACAACTTTGTATTGCAGGAATTGAACTTGCAACCTTTGGAATCAGGGGCAGATGCTTACGCCCATCCCAGTCCACAAAACTGACACCAAAATGAAGGTAACAGCGCTCACTATTGCTTCTAGTGGCCGGTTTCCACGTCATGGCCTGACATCCGTAGACATGGATGGACGTCAAATACTGACTTGTATCACAGGTGACGTGGCTGGAATATACAATGCTGTGTCATGAAATACAATGGAGCTAAGAGAGGAAAAACAGTTTCAGAGACTGAAGTAGACGTGCTAGTGTCAGAGATTGAGTACAACCAAAAGGTTATATTTGTCTCACTCAGTTGTGGCCTGACCGGTAAAAAAACATAACTACAAAGAGAGGACCATTAGGACAACTAAAGATGCTTTAGCAATGGCAAAGTATACTTAAAACGGGTAGGTAACACTCATCCACTCTCAACAGCTCCCTCCTGTAGGAGTATAGGCCAACATTGCTGTTCTGCAGAATGATTGAGTTGGGCATTCCACCTGGCCACCACATTCAGCAGTGTCTTTTGTACATCACATAACCTATCACCTACACATTAAGTGTAGAGGCCTATTCTGTTCACATAGATGAAATCGGTTTGGAATGGTGATTTTATGGCAACGTGGGGGCCATTTGTATTTGGGAACCCATTGATGGCATCATGGTAAAGAAACCCCTCTTGAAACCCCTGTTGTTCAATGGTGTATGGAAATTGTATGTGCTACTCTTCGTTTTGCTGATTTTAAAATGTATTTTAACTAGGCAAGTCAGTTAAGGACAAATTCTTATTTACAATGACAGCCTACTCCGGCCAAACCTGGACGGCACTGGGCCAATTGGGCGCTGCCCTATGGGACTCCCCATCACGCCCGGGTGTGATCCAGCCTGAATTAGAACCAGGTACTATAGTGAAGCCTCTTGCACTGAGATGTAGTGCCTTAAAACGCTGCACCACTCTGGAGCTGATGATTGCGTCCAAAACTTTGGCTCATTGAGGTCTGTGAGATGCCAATGGACAAGCTCCCACTGAAACGTGCCAGTTGCCAAAAACCAGAGGGTGGATAGGACTTGGATGTGCACCAGAATGGCATGTGTTCACCTTTTTAAATAGGTCTTAAAGCTGCAATATGCAACTTTTTTCGGGCGACCCGACAAAATCTTATAAGATTGGTTTTGGGAAACAATATCTGGTGAGCCAATCTGTAATTTCTGCAAAAAAAAGTCCCACCTGTCTCTAAAAAAGCGTTCTCTGTGAAATGCAGCATGTGCCAAATCTAACAACAGAGCAAGATCAGACATCTCATTCGATTTCTCATTAACTTTTGTGGTCAGATTATATAGCATGTCAATATGTTGCATCAATTCACAATGGAAATACAATGAACTGATTTGGTCAGATTATATAGTATGTCAATATGTTGCATCAATTCACAATGGAAATACAATGAACTGATTTGGTCAGATTATATAGCATGTCAATATGTTGCATCAATTCACAATGGAAATACAATGAACTGATTTGGTCAGATTATATAGCATGTCAATATGTTGCATCAATTCACAATGGAAATACAATGAACTGATTTGGTCAGATTATATAGCATGTCAATATGTTGCATCAATTCACAATGGAAATACAATGAACTGATTTGGTCAGATTATATAGCATGTCAATATGTTGCATCAATTCACAATGGAAATACAATGAACTGATTTGGTCAGATTATATAGCATGTCAATATGTTGCATCAATTCACAATGGAAATACAATGAACTGATTTGGTCAGATTATATAGCATGTCAATATGTTGCATCAATTCACAATGGAAATACAATGAACTGATTTGGTCAGATTATATAGCATGTCAATATGTTGCATCAATTCACAATGGAAATACAATGAACTGAAACATTCTGATATATTATTGCTCTCACAATTTCACACATTTTCAATATATACAGTATTTTCCCCATTCTACTCCTGCAGTTCCCTTATTTCACCACTTGACACTGTGTGTACGCATAGTCATGTCTGTGTGTAAATTTACCACACTCTCAAGCAAACGTTCATCTTGATAAACCTCACACTTTGCGTGGAAATGATCCCACGCATGGTTTACACATAGATTTGTGTCTACGCATGATTGATGAATGAGGCCACAGGCTTCTCATGGCCCCACTGAGTGTAGCCTAATTTACACAAATCAATGAAGAAAACAATTAGCAAAATGGCAACATTTCAAAATGGTACCCTACAGATCTGGGGTCAGGGCTGACAAATCAATAGCAATTTGCTTAGGGTGGTAGGTAGCCTAGCAGTTAAGAGTGTTGGGCCACTAATCAAATGATCATTAGTTCGAATACCTGAGCTGACAAGGTGAAACATATGTCAACGTGCTCTTGAACAAGGCACTTAACCCTAATTTGCTCCAGGGGCGCCGTACTACTATGGCTGACCCTGTAAAACAACACCTATCATACTACTATGGCTGAACCTGTAAAACAACACCTACCATACTACTATGGCTGACCCTGTAAAACAACACCTATCATACTACTATGGCTGACCCTGTAAAACAACACCTATCATACTACTATGGCTGACCCTGTAAAACAACACATTTCACTGCACCTATCTGGTGTATGTGACAATAAAACAGTTTTTGTAATCTAACTACACTGCCTGCTAGATAGGCTTTCAGTGTAATTAAATGTCTGCTAGATAGGCTTTCAGTGTAGTTAACTGTTTGCTAGATAGGCTTTCAGTGTACCTAAATGTCTGCTATATAGGCTTTCAGTGTAGTTAACTGTCTGCTAGATAGGCTTTCAGTGTACTTAAATTTCTGCTAGATAGGCTTTCAGTGTACTTAAATGTCTGCTATATAGGCTTTCAGTGTACTTAACTGTTTGCTAGATAGGCTTTCAGTGTACTTAAATGTCTGCTAGATAGGCTTTCAGTGTACTTAACTGTCTGCTAGATAGGCTTTCAGTGTACTTAACTGTCTGCTAGATAGGCTTTCAGTGTACTTAAATGTCTGCTAGATAGGCTTTCAGTGTACTTAAATGTCTGCTAGATAGGCTTTCAGTGTACTTAAATGTCTGCTAGATAGGCTTTCAGTGTACTTAAATGTCTGCTAGATAGGCTTTCAGTGTACTTAAATGTCTGCTAGATAGGCTTTCAGTATAGGAATACCCTGATCTGCAAATAGGGCAATATTAACATAAACATTACCATCTTGACCAATAAATCACCAGACCATAGATACACTTCTAGACAGAGAACTCTTCACATTAATCACATTTCACATTCATTATATTTCAGTTGAGTCAGCACTTTACACGGCTGCTATAGCATCAAGTCAATTTATATCAATACTGAGCTAACCGTGCTTTGGAGTGGAAATCAGTTACTGTTCCAACCAATGACAGGCCCCTGTGAATCAATGCTGTCAATTTGGTGGAAAAAGAGATTGCACATACAGTAGGGCAAAAAGGTATTTAGTCAGCCATCAATTGTGCAAGTTCTCCTACTTAAAAAGATGAGAGAGGCCTGTAATTTTCATCATAGGTACACTTCAACTATGACAGACAAAATGAGAAGGAAAAAAAATCCAGAAAATCACATTGTAGGATTTTTAATGAATTTATTTGCAAATGATGGTGGAAAATAAGTATTTGGTCAATAACAAAAGTTTATCTCAATACTTTGTAATATACCCTTTGTTGGCAATGACAGAGGTCAAACGTTTTCTGTAAGTCTTCACAAGGTTTTCACACACTGTTACTGGTATTTTGGCCCATTCCTCCATGCAGATCTCCTCTAGAGCAGTGATGTTTTGGGGCTGTTGCTGGGCAACACGGTCTTTCAACTCCCTCCAAAGATTTTATATGGGGTTGAGATCTGGAGACTGGCTAGGCCACTCCAGGACCTTGAAATGCTTCTTACGAAGCCACTCCTTCGTTGCCCTTTGGGATCATTGTTATGCTGAAAGACCCAGCCACGTTTAATCTTCAATGCCCTTGCTGATGGAAGGAGGTTTTCACTCAAAATCTCACGATACATGGCCCCATTCATTCTTTCCTTTACATGGATCAGTCGTCCTGGTCCCTTTGCAGAAAAACAGCCCCAAACCATGATGTTTCCACCCCCATGCTTCACAGCAGGTATGGTGTTCTTTGGATGCAACTCAGCAATCTTTGTCCTCCAAACACGACGAGTTGAGTTTTTACCAAAAAGTTATATTTTGGTTTCATCTGACCATATGACATTCTCCCAATCTTCTTCTGGATCATCCAAATGCTCTCTTGCAAACTTCAGACAGGCCTGGACATGTACTGTCTTAAGCAGGGGGACACATCTGGCACTGCAGGATTTGAGTCCCTGGCGGCGTAGTGTGTTACTGATGGTAGGCTTTGTTACTTTGATCCCAGCTCTCTGCAGGTCATTCACTAGGTCCCCCCGTGTGGTTCTGGGATTTTTGCTCACCGTTCTTGTGATCATTTTGACCCCATGGGGTGAGATCTTGTGTGGAGCCCCAGATCTAGGGAGATTATCAGTGGTCTTGTATGTCTTCCATTTCCTAATAATTGCTCCCACAGTTGATTTCTTCAAACCAAGCTGCTTACCTATTGCAGATTCAGTCTTCCCAGCCTGGTGCAGGTCTACAATTTTGTTTCTGGTGTCCTTTGACAGCTCTTTGGTCTTGGCCATAGTGGAGTTTGTAGTGTGACTGTTTGAAGTTCTGGACAGGTGTCTTTTATACGGATAACAAGTTCAAACAGGTGCCATTAATACAGGCAACGAGTGGAGGACAGAGGAGCCTCTTAATGAAGAAGTTACAGGTCTGTGAGATTCAGAAATCTTGCTTGTTTGTAGGTGACCAAATACTTATTTTCCACCATAATTTGCAAATAAATTCATTAAAAATCCTACAATGAGATTTTCTGGATTTTTTTTCTCATTTTGTCTGTCATAGTTGAAGTGAACCTATGATGAAAATTACAGGCCTCTCATCTTTTTAAGTGGGAAAATTTGCACAATTGGTGGCTGACTAAATACTTTTTTGCCCCACTGTATATACACTACATGGCCAAAAGTATTGTATTAGATACAGTAGAAGGTGAAAGCAAGCAGTGTGTCTCAAAATGGATGAAGCTCAGTTAGCCTAATGAGCTTCATTCCAGCCCTCTGTAGTCACCTCCCACTCTGTTAATAACCCCCAGCTCCACTCTGCTCCAATACTGACCTTGTGGTGTCCAACTAGCTGGGACCGTTGTTTCCTTTGCTCGTGATTGGTGACCTGCTCTAATGAAACAATTCCTCCTCTTTCCCCTCCTCCTCCTCCTCCTCCTCTCTCTCTAACAACTTACATCCTTCCCCAAACCACTGTTCTTGTCACACCCTGATCTGTTTCACCTGTCCTGTCATTGTCTCCACCCCCTCCAGGTGTCGCTTGTTTTCCCCAGTGTATTTATCCCTGTGTTTCCTGTCTCTCTGGGCCAGTGTATTTATCCCTGTGTTTCCTGTCTCTCTGGGCCAGTGTATTTATCCCTGTGTTTCCTGTCTCTCTGGGCCAGTGTATTTATCCTGTCTTTCTACTCCTCTACCTTTCTGTCTTCGCTCAGTTTTGTATTCAACATGGCCTTCAAAACATCCAGCAGCACCGAGCCTTGAACCCCACCATAAATCAGAGGAGTTTTACCACCCCTTCATTTATCACTGTTACTCTCACAGAGCCCCTTCTTTCACCATGCCCATTCTACACCTCTAATCTGCCTCTCTTCAGCATCAATAGTAAGCAGTGCATTGTTTGTTTCCTACAATCACAACCTCTTCCTGTCTGGAGACCCTATCAGGAGGGATGCAGCTGCCTGGGTACTGGGTAGATAGGATCTGTACATGGCTGGTGAATGGGAGCTGGGACTGGGGATGGCTATAGAATCTGTATGATACTAGATGGAGATGTATGGAGCCTGGTGGTGGACAGGAATTGTATGTTTAATAGTTATATAATCTGTATGCTGGAAGGAGCCTAAGCCTAGATGAGGCCTGTCTGGATCTGTCTGTTGGTTGGATGATGGGGCTGGATAGATGGGCCTGGGCCTGCCTATAGGATTTGTGTGATGCTTGACAGAGGATGGAGCCTGGGCTTGGTGCTAAATAGAGCTGTGTGCTGCTGGATGAGGCCTGTCTGGATGGGGCTGGATGGATGGGCGTGGGCCATTGAGACCTGTCTGGATCTATGTGTTGCTGGAGGAAGCCTGTCTGGATGGATGGGCGTGGGCCATTGAGACCTGTCTGGATCTATGTGTTGCTGGAGGAAGCCTGTCTGGATGGATGGGTGTGGGCCATTGAGGCCTGTCTGGATCTATGTGTTGCTGGAGGAAGCCTGTCTGGATGGATGGGCGTGGGCCATTGAGGCCTGTCTAATTGGAGATGTGAGCTGGTTAGCGGAAGGCGCTAATCCCTCTCATGTGCTCTCCGGTCAGAAGGTACTGACTCATTAAGGCTGCTCTGCTATGCTCTGTTCATTCTGAGAAAAGGAAGATGGCAGAGAATCAGATGGATCCATACCCACTAGGCTCCCACCTGCCCCAACCCTGCCTGTTGCCTGCCTGCTTGCTACCTGCTGCCTGCCTGCCTGCCAGTTACAGGTATTATCTTCTGACACACAGTACAGCAGGGCTCCCATGAAAAAGAGATAAACAATCCTGACCTGGCATGTGTCTGTGTCCACAATGTACAGTATGTAACTGTACGGCTGCACATGATGGAGTTTTGCTCACACAACTCGCACATGAGGTGAAGCTCAAAAGTAGTCTTCTCGAATCCACTCTCCTTGCCTCCTTCTCAAAGCTTCATAGGGAAGCAAGGAAAGCCTTTGAGAAGAAGATCCAAGGAGTGAAACGATCCTAGTGTCATTTATACTCACTTCTCAATAAAACACACTTTCTAAATCTGTCAACATTCGGCACAAATAAATCAAACATTGCACATCTATTCAATTTCTGCAAAAAGTATTCAATTGTTTTGTCTTAGACTTCTATCTGAAAAAGCAAAGGGTTACCTGCTTGGCACAAGTGATTTTCAGAGGCACTGTACAAATATAATGTTTCTGAAAATACACAAGCTCTCTATTTGCTGCCTGGTACTGTATTCTGCTACAGTGTGCAGAAAAGGTTTTGGGAAAAACAAAAGATGGTGGAAAAATAGCAATGGCAGCCTTCTGATACTTCTACTGCAACCTCACCAACAAGTTAGAGACAACCTTGTGAGGCTTCATTCTTCTCTCCCTCTCTGAGTCAATCTAGTTCTACATTCAAAAGTGCAAAAAACCTAAACCAGCAAACTGCAAAAAAGACATTGAAGAAAGACATTGAAGAAAGAGGAACACCCGGGGTTTGAGAAAAGGGGTTAACTTCAGTCTGTACAGAGAAAGGAAATATTTGCTGGCTCCCTTGTCCATGGGAACAGAACCACTGACAGCCAAAGAAGTCAAGGTATGTAAAACAGTGTGGAAAAAAGAAGAAAATGGGAGAAGAGAGAAGGGGAAGGGATTGGTGTGTAATCAAAAGCAGGAGAAAGAAAGAGAAAAAATCTGTGAATTCTTCTCTTTGCTGGACCCTTTTTTCTCGTAGTAAAAAGACACAGAGCAGAGTTTACCACTTGACGTTAGTTTTACAAGTTTTCCCTCAGTAACTTTTGAGCTCTCACAATGAGACTAAACGTTTTCCTGGCAAAAAAAGGCTTGAGTTTGCAAAAGCAGAGTAACAGATACCCCTTCTATCCTGAAATGAGCACATTGTTTGAAACCAGATGGGAGTCCCAAATGGCACCCTACTTCCTATGTAGTGCACTGCTTTTGACCAAGGCCCATAGCACTCTGGTCAAAAGTAGTGCACTATAGGGAATAGGGTGCCATTTGGGACATAAACAGAATTCCATGAATTCCAGGTCATTAATCTGAGCAATCTGAATTCCTGCCAACCATGAGGCAGAGAAAGGAATAACACAGCCCGGGAGGAGGGAGCTAGTGTTATGTTTCACGAAAGTTAAACACTACCTAGGCCTGTTTCAGCAATGTTCAGAAACAAGTGACAGGTGAAAACATCAGGATGAAAACTAGGATCACAAAGTTCATTCTAATTCTGAATTGTACAATTACCTGTGGAAAAATATATGCTTTATAGTTTCTTCATTAAAATTCCCTTAATACCTCACCGTCTAACACCCCATATTCAACTTCAGCATTATATTCTGTTCTTTGGATGTTCCATAGCAAAATCATCAGAGTACATCTTTAAAGTGGCAATCAGCAGATGAAACGATAACAAAGCGTCTTCCCCACCACTATTTCTGTAAAAAGATGGCCGATGAGGCTGGAGAAATGTCACCACCGTCAAATTCATAGACAGACAGAGCTATGGATGCAAGGACGGACCATCCATGATATCAAAAGGATAGTTTAAACCATGTTTTGAGGCTATACAGTGTTTGTTTACATTTACTTTGTTTACAAACATTGGAGTAAAACAAGCTTCTATTTTGTGTTCTGATGGGGTACGACAGTTGAATTAAGCTCATGAGGCATTTATACTTCAAGAATCAATGGGTATATATAATTAATTTATAAGTCAAGAATTGGATGTAACACCTGCAGATTGCACTTTTAAATGGTTAATTTTAAAATAAAATACATCTTATCAACTACCAATCAACATCATTATCATTACAAACTGCTTCAGCTGTTGCAAATATGTTACATAATAACCCATCAGCGTATTCAATTGAACTATTTCAGTAGGCTACAGTATTTATAGCTGTGCACTAGCATTTTACATTCAGACAACTCTAATGTGGATGCAACATTAGATAATTATTGGTTACTAATGCCAATAGTAGATCTATATACACTACCGGTCAAACGTTTTAGAACACCTACTCATTCAAGGGTTTTTCTTTATTTTTACTATTTTCTATATTGTAGAAAATTAGTAAAGACATCAAAACTATGAAATAACACATATGGAATCATGTAGTAACCAAAAAAAGGGTAAACAAATCTAAATATATTTTATATTTGAAATTCTTCAAATAGCCACCCTTTGCCTTGATGACAGCTTTGTACACTCTTGGCATTCTCTCAACCAGCTTCATGAAGTAGTCACCTGGAATGCATTACAATTAACAGGTGTGCCTTGTTAAAGGTTCATTTGTGGAATTTCTTTCCTTCTGAATGCATTTGAGCCAATCAGTTGTGTTGTGACAAGGTAGGGCTATTTGGTAAAAGACCAAGTCCATATTATGGCAAGAACAGCTCAGATAAGCAAAGAGAAACGACAGTCCATCATCACTTTAAGACATGAAGGTCAATCAATACGGAAAATGTAAAGAACTTTGAAAGTTTCTTCAAGTGTAGTTGCAAAAACCATCAAGAGCCATGATGAAACTGGCTCTCATGAGGACCGCCACAGGAATGGAAGACCTAGAGGTACCTCTGCTCCAGAGGATAAGTTCATTAGAGTTACCAGCCTCAGAAATAGAAAGCCTCAGAAATAAGCACAAATAAATGCTTCAAGAGTTCAAGTAACAGACACATCTCAACATCAACTGTTCAGAGGAGGCTGTGTGAATCAGGCCTTCATGGTCAAATTGCTGCAAAGAAACAACTACTGAAGGACACCAATAAGAAGAAGAGACTTGCTTGGGCCAAGAAACACGAGCAATGGACATTAGACCGGTGGAAATGTGTCCTTTGGTCTGGAGTCCAAATTAGAGATTTTTCGTTCCAACCGCCAATCTAAAATATATTTTGATTTGTTTAACACTCTTTTGCTTACTACATTATTCCATATGTGTTATTTCATAGTTTTGATGTCTTCACTATTATTCTACAATGTAGAAAATAGTAAAAATAGAGAAAAACCCTTGAATGAGTAGGTGTTCTAAAACTTTTGACCAGTAGTGTATATTGATTCAAAAATATAAATGCAACACGTAAAGTGTTGTTTCCATGTTTCATTAACTGAAATTAAAGACCCCAGAAATGTTCCATACACACAAAAAGCTTATTTCTCTCAAATTTTGTGCACAAATTTGTTTACTTCTCTGTTAGTGAGCATTTTTCCTTTGCCAAGATAATCCATCCACCTGACAGGTGTTGCATATCAAGAAGCTGATTAAACAGCATGATCATTACACAGTTGCACCTTGTGCTGGGGACAATAAAAGGCCACTCTAAAATGTGCAGTTTTGTCACACAGCACAATGCCACAGATGTCTCCAATTTTGAGGGAGCGTGCAATCGGCATGCTGATTGCAGGAATGTCCACCATTGATTGCAGGAATGTCCACCAGAGCAGTTGCTCTGTATGTTAATTCTCTACCATAAGCCACCTCCTATGTAGTTTAAGAGAATTTGGCATTACATACAACCGGTCTCACAACCGCAGACCACTTGTAACCACGCCAGCCCAGGACCTCCACATCCGGCTTCTTCATCTGCGGGATCATCTGAGACCAGCCACCCGGACAGCTGATGAAACTGTGTCCCTACCCAGTCATGTGAAATCCATAGATTATGCCCTAATGAATGTATTTCAATTGGCTGATTTCCTCATATGAACTGTAACTCAGTAAAATCATCGAAATTGTTGAATGTTGCGTTTATATTTTTGTTCGGTATATATTCAGCATTTCTATATCTGTAAGAGTAACTGTTTTATATTAGGAAAACAAAGCCAACGTTCCCAGCCATTTCAAGGGGTGGGGCAAATATTTACGCGTAAAGAAAGCTATTATATTTGGTTAACTTACGTTGCGATCTTTTCAAAGAGAGACCTTATTCTCATCAATATGTAAAACTGATTTGACACATCCAACAATTGGTCGTTGGGTTTACAATTAGCATTTTGTATTAAACCCGAGAATGAGCGCAAAATGATCTCTGGGATATTCGCAGCGCAAATTTAATCCGTGCATTGACTTTCTCTGTGCCTATGGATAAAGAGAGGAAGAACACTAACGTTCGGATCGCCCCCGACGCATAGACTATAATTAATTATACCGGTATTCTATTCTAATATCTTTTCCCAATCTTATTTGGAGGATAGAAAACAGTTCAAAACAATGTTAAATCTACAAAATAGCCTACAGTTAATTTCTATATGGTCCACTTTCAAGGACACTGCAGTTTATAGCCGAGCAACCTAACTGCCAAAGCCGATCCAGGAATGATAGCGGCATATACTATACACTACCATTGGCATAACATTCAGATGGAGGAAATAGAATACAGTATCGCTTTACCTTTTTACTAAGTCTGCTGGTATAGCCGTTGTATGGGTTGAATCCTGTCCTTGGCGGCACAGAGAGCAGCATTTTTACAGCACTATGTCCGGAGCGGAGAGCACAGCCAAGCAGGCAGTCATCAGCTGACGTCAGCCAAGGAAATTCAGATTGGAAACTGACTGGGGTTGTGATTTGAGTGGCGCTCTCCCAGCTCTCAGCCATTGGTGTAGCGGCAGCCTATGTATATGTGCGTTGAAGAGCGCGCTTTTCTGTGTTCCTTTTTCCATGTATGGCTATTTAGTAAACCTGGACACCACCAGACAGATAACATGTAGGCTTTAGACGTAATGACTTTTTAATGTTCCTATTAAGTATAAATGTCTGTACACACATTTCACTTTCATTGGTATTGTATAAAGGCTTTTATAGTCCTCAAAAAGAGTATACACTATAAATACATATCATTAAATGATATCTAACATTTGGACTAAAAGTCTAATAGGCCTATAGGTTACTAATATTGACCATGACAGTGTTTTTATAATCAACTGCAAGTCGCTTGGCAACACAGTCAGTCCCTCAACCCTCTCTCTGCCTTGGCTCCTTGTGTATCTACCCTGATTAGCCCTCAAGGGTGCACAACATGTGTATGCAAGTGTTCACTTTCATCTACATAGTAGTATGAGTGTGAATAGAACAGAACAGAATCAAATCAAATAGAATAACTCATTTTTTTCCAGAGAGAACTTCGGTTGCGGCATTCGGATTAGATAGTAAACACATAACAGCACAATGAATTCATTCACATGACAGATTCAACTACAAATGTTCTTTCAGATACTGAAATACACCGCAACAAATGACAGTTAAAAACTCTTTTAAAGGCCAGTTTATGCCAGTTTGGACTAGGCAGAAAACAGAAATAGGACAGTGGGAGTAAAGTCACTTATACCAAATCAAGGAAATGTTGTTACCGGATGGGTGCAGGAGCATTGCAGTTTGATCTGAGTTATAGTTTGGACTTGAATGAACACAGAAACATTGAGCATATTTTAGAGGATATTGTTTTATTTTCATGGGGGGACATGTAGGCAATAACAATTGTAAGCAGACTAATGTATGTACCTACGTTGTTATTACCACAGACAATATAACAATGTTCGACATCTATGGTTGTTAAATTGTAACTACCGGCAACCATGTAAATACACAGGTTTTTAACACCTGTTGTGAGCTGAAGTGGGATCAGAACTGTAGGTTTGGACACTTGTTGTAAAGTGAGACCAGAACTGTAGGTTTGGACACTTGTTGTAAAGTGGGAACAGAACTGTAGGTTTGGACACTTGTTGTAAAGTGGGACCAGAACTGTAGGTTTGGACACTTGTTGTAAAGTGGGACCAGAACTGTAGGTTTGGACACTTGTTGTAAAGTGAGACCAGAACTGTAGGTTTGGACACTTGTTGTAAAGTGGGAACAGAACTGTAGGTTTGGACACTTGTTGTAAAGTGGGACCAGAACTGTAGGTTTGGACACTTGTTGTAAAGTGGGACCAGAACTGTAGGTTTGGACACTTGTTGTAAAGTGGGACCAGAACTGTAGGTTTGGACACTTGTTGTAAAGTGGGACCAGAACTGTAGGTTTGGACACTTGTTGTAAAGTGGGAACAGAACTGTAGGTTTGGACACTTGTTGTAAAGTGGGACCAGAACTGTAGGTTTGGACACTTGTTGTAAAGTGGGACCAGAACTGTAGGTTTGGACACTTGTTGTAAAGTGAGACCAGAACTGTAGGTTTGGACACTTGTTGTAAAGTGAGACCAGAACTGTAGGTTTAGACACTTGTTGTAAAGTGGGACCAGAACTGTAGGTTTGGACACTTGTTGTAAAGTGGGAACAGAACTGTAGGTTTGGACACTTGTTGTAAAGTGGGAACAGAACTGTAGGTTTGGACACTTGTTGTAAAGTGGGACCAGAACTGTAGGTTTGGACACTTGTTGTAAAGTGGGACCAGAACTGTAGGTTTGGACACTTGTTGTAAAGTGGGACCAGAACTGTAGGTTTGGACACTTGTTGTAAAGTGGGAACAGAACTGTAGGTTTGGACACTTGTTGTAAAGTGGGACCAGAACTGTAGGTTTGGACACTTGTTGTAAAGTGGGAACAGAACTGTAGGTTTGGACACTTGTTGTAAAGTGGGAACAGAACTGTAGGTTTGGACACTTGTTGTAAAGTGGGAACAGAACTGTAGGTTTGGACACTTGTTGTAAAGTGGGAACAGAACTGTAGGTTTGGACACTTGTTGTAAAGTGGGAACAGAACTGTAGGTTTGGACACTTGTTGTAAAGTGGGACCAGAACTGTAGGTTTGGACACTTGTTGTAAAGTGGGACCAGAACTGTAGGTTTGGACACTTGTTGTAAAGTGGGGCCAGAACTGTAGGTTTGGACACTTGTTGTAAAGTGGGAACAGAACTGTAGGTTTGGACACGTGTTGTAAAGTGGGACCAGAACTGTAGGTTTGGACACTTGTTGTAAAGTGGGACCAGAACTGTAGGTTTGGACACTTGTTGTAAATTGAGGCCAGAACTGTAGGTTTGGACACTTGTTGTAAAGTGGGACCAGAACTGTAGGTTTGGACACTTGTTGTAAAGTGGGACCAGAACTGTAGGTTTGGACACTTGTTGTAAATTGAGGCCAGAACTGTAGGTTTGGACACTTGTTGTAAATTGAGGCCTGAACTGTAGGTTTGGACACTTGTTGTAAAGTGGGAACAGAACTGTAGGTTTGGACACTTGTTGTAAATTGAGGCCTGAACTGTAGGTTTGGACACGTTGTAAAGTGGGACAAAAGTGGACCTGCAGTGTTGATGTTCAGTCCTGACCAGACAGGGTGTGTTTCCTTCTGCCCAAGAACAATTTGTAGAGTGACTCAGTCAGTTTGTGTCAGGGCCAGCATACAGCCCACACTGGGTATGGTTCCAAAAGGCACCCTATTCTCTATATAGTGCACTACTTTTGACCAGAGCCTACAGGGCCTACAGAGCTCTGGGTACCATTTGGGACCCAACCTGTGACTTCAGCAGAAGTGTCCTCATCACCAGTAACGGGAACGTATTCAAGAAAGGGGCCTAGCTACAGTGACTGAGGTCAGGATGGAGGGTAAAGGTTAGGACACAAATTCCAGACGCAGACTTATTCATAAAAAATGTTTTTCAGTCTTTGGGCAAAACTCTGTTGTGTTGTGTAATGATGTACTTTTTACATTCACCCCTCGATATACAATTTTGGCTTTGCCCCAAACACATTCCATTCAGACTTGTACCAAAGTAATGTCATTACATGTACCAACAAGTTTTGTGTATTTTACAGGTAATCTATGAATTCTGTGAAAGTGAACAGAGTGCGATGTCGAGGAGGGGTTGAGAGAGGTAGGGAAAGGGGAGAGAGTGTAGCAGAGAGGAAGTGAGGGGGTGAGTGTAGGGAGGGAAAAAAGGTTGAGTGTAGTGAAAGGAGGTGGAGGGATACCAGTGTAGTGAAAAGGAGGTGGAGGGATACCAGTGTAGTGAAAAGGAGGTGGAGGGATACCAGTGTAGTGAAAAGGAGGTGGAGGGATACCAGTGTAGTGAAAAGGGGATGGAGGGATACCAGTGTAGTGAAAAGGAGGTGGAGGGATACCAGTGTAGTGAAAAGGAGGTGGAGGGATACCAGTGTAGTGAAAAGGGAATGGAGGGATACCAGTGTAGTGAAAAGGGGATGGAGGGATACCAGTGTAGTGAAAAGGAGGTGGAGGGATACCAGTGTAGTGAAAAGGAGGTGGAGGGATACCAGTGTAGTGAAAAGGAGGTGGAGGGATACCAGTGTAGTGAAAAGGGGATGGAGGGATACCAGTGTAGCAGGAGAGGAGGTGGAGGGGTACCAGTGTAGGATGAGAGGAGGTGGAGGGATACCAGTGTAGGGGAGAGGAGGTGTAGGGATACCAGTATAGAGAAAAGGAGGTGGAGGGATGCCAGTGTAGAGAAAAGGAGGTGGAGGGATACCAGTGTAGGGGAGAGGAGGTGGAGGTATACCAGTGTAGAGAAAATGAAGTGGAGGGATACCAGTGTAGGGGAGAGGAGGTGGAGGGATACCAGTGTAGGGGGAGAGGAGGTGGAGGGATACTAGTGTAGTGAAAAGGAGATGGAGGGATACCAGTGTAGTGAAAAGGAGGTGGAGGGATACCAGTGCAGTGAAAAGGAAGTGGAGGGATACCAGTGTAGTGAAAAGGAGGTGGAGGGATACCAGTGTAAGGGGAGAGGAGGTGGAGGGATACCAGTGTAGGATGAGAGGAGGTGGAGGGATACCAGTGTAGGATGAGAGGAGGTGGAGGGATACCAGTGTAGGGGGAGAGGAGGGGGAGGGGTACCAGTGTAGGATGAGAGGAGGTGGAGGGATACCAGTGTAGGGGAGAGGAGGTGGAGGGATACCAGTGTAGGGGAGAGGAGGTGGAGGGATACCAGTGTAGAGAAAAGGAGGTGGAGGGATGCCAGTGTAGAGAAAAGGAGGTGGAGGGATACCAGTGTAGGGAGAGGAGGTGGAGGATACCAGTGTAGAGAAAAGGAGGTGGAGGATACCAGTGTAGTGAAAAGGAGGTGGAGGGATACCAGTGTAGTGAAAAGGAGGTGGAGGGATACCAGTGCAGTGAAAAGGAAGTGGAGGGATACCAGTGTAGTGAAAAGGAGGTGGAGGGATACCAGTATAGTGAAAAGGAGGTGGAGGGATACCAGTGTAAGGGGAGAGGAGGTGGGGGGATACCAGTGTAGTGAAAAGGAGGTGGAGGGATACCAGTGTAGTGAAAAGGAGGTGGAGGGATACCAGTGTAAGGGGAGAGGAGGTGGAGGGATACCAGTGTAGTGAAAAGGAGGTGGAGGGATACCAGTGTAAGGGGAGAGGAGGTGGAGGGATACCAGTGTAGTGAAAAGGGGATGGAGGGATACCAGTGTAGTGAAAAGGAGGTGGAGGGATACCAGTGTAGTGAAAAGGAGGTGGAGGGATACCAGTGTAGTGAAAAGGGGATGGAGGGATACCAGTGTAGTGAAAAGGGGATGGAGGGATACCAGTGTAGTGAAAAGGAGGTGGAGGGATACCAGTGTAGTGAAAAGGAGGTGGAGGGATACCAGTGTAGTGAAAAGGAGGTGGAGGGATACCAGTGTAGTGAAAAGGGGATGGAGGGATACCAGTGTAGCAGGAGAGGAGATGGAGGGATACCAGTGTAGTGAAAAGGAGGTGGAGGGATACCAGTGTAGGGGAGAGGAGGTGGAGGGGTACCAGTGTAGGATGAGAGGAGGTGGAGGGATACCAGTGTAGGGGAGAGGAGGTGTAGGGATACCAGTATAGAGAAAAGGAGGTGGAGGGATGCCAGTGTAGAGAAAAGGAGGTGGAGGGATACCAGTGTAGGGGAGAGGAGGTGGAGGTATACCAGTGTAGAGAAAATGAAGTGGAGGGATACCAGTGTAGGGGAGAGGAGGTGGAGGGATACCAGTGTAGGGGGAGAGGAGGTGGAGGGATACCAGTGTAGTGAAAAGGAGATGGAGGGATACCAGTGTAGTGAAAAGGAGGTGGAGGGATACCAGTGCAGTGAAAAGGAAGTGGAGGGATACCAGTGTAGTGAAAAGGAGGTGGAGGGATACCAGTGTAAGGGGAGAGGAGGTGGAGGGATACCAGTGTAGGATGAGAGGAGGTGGAGGGATACCAGTGTAGGATGAGAGGAGGTGGAGGGATACCAGTGTAGGGGGAGAGGAGGGGGAGGGGTACCAGTGTAGGATGAGAGGAGGTGGAGGGATACCAGTGTAGGGGAGAGGAGGTGGAGGGATACCAGTGTAGGGGAGAGGAGGTGGAGGGATACCAGTGTAGAGAAAAGGAGGTGGAGGGATGCCAGTGTAGAGAAAAGGAGGTGGAGGGATACCAGTGTAGGAGAGAGGAGGTGGAGGGATACCAGTGTAGAGAAAAGGAGGTGGAGGGATACCAGTGTAGTGAAAAGGAGGTGGAGGGATACCAGTGTAGTGAAAAGGAGGTGGAGGGATACCAGTGCAGTGAAAAGGAAGTGGAGGGATACCAGTGTAGTGAAAAGGAGGTGGAGGGATACCAGTATAGTGAAAAGGAGGTGGAGGGATACCAGTGTAAGGGGAGAGGAGGTGGGGGGATACCAGTGTAGTGAAAAGGAGGTGGAGGGATACCAGTGTAGTGAAAAGGAGGTGGAGGGATACCAGTGTAAGGGGAGAGGAGGTGGAGGGATACCAGTGTAGTGAAAAGGAGGTGGAGGGATACCAGTGTAAGGGGAGAGGAGGTGGAGGGATACCAGTGTAGTGAAAAGGAGATGGAGGGATACCAGTGTAGGGGAAGAGGAGCTGGAGGGATACCAGTGTAGGATGAGAGGAGGTGGAGGGATACCAGTGTAGAGGGATAGGAGGTGGAGGGGTACCAGTGTAGGGGAGAGGAGGTGGAGGGATGCTGGTGTAGGGGGAGATGAGGTGGAGGGATACCAGTGTAGGGGGAGAGGAGGTGGAGGGATACCAGTGTAGGGGAGAGGAGGTGGAGGGATACCAGTGTAGGGGAGAGGAGGTGGAGGGATACCAGTGTAGAGAAAATGAGGTGGAGGGATGCCAGTGTAAGGGAAGAGGAGGTGGAGGGATACCAGTGTAGGGGAGTGGAGGTAGAGGGATACCAGTGTAGGGGAGAGGAGGTGGAGGGATAGCAGTGTAGAGAAAAGGAGGTGGAGGGATACCAGTGTAGGGGAGAGGAGGTGGAGGGATACCAGTGTAGGGGAGAGGAGGTGGAGGGATACCAGTGTAGGGGAGAGGAGGTGGGGGGATAGCAGTGTAGGGGAGAGGAGGTGGAGGGGTACCAGTGTAGGGGAGAGGAGGTGGAGGGGTACCAGTGTAGAGAAAAGGAGGTGGAGGGATGCCAGTGTAGGGGAGAGGAGGTGGAGGGATACCAGTGTAGAGAAAAGGAGGAGGAGGGATACCAGTGTAGGGGAGAGGAGGTGGGGGGATCCCAGTGTAGGGGAGAGGAGGTAGAGGGATACCAGTGTAGGGGAGAGGAGGTGGAGGGATAGCAGTGTAGAGAAAAGGAGGTGGAGGATACCAGTGTAGGGGAGAGGAGGTGGAGGGATACCAGTGTAGGGGAGAGGAGGTGGAGGGATACCAGTGTAGGGGAGAGGAGGTGGGGGATAGCAGTGTAGGGGAGAGGAGGTGGAGGGGTACCAGTGTAGGGAGAGGAGGTGGAGGGGTACCAGTGTAGAGAAAAGGAGGTGGAGGGATGCCAGTGTAGGGGAGAGGAGGTGGAGGGATACCAGTGTAGAGAAAAGGAGGAGGAGGGATACCAGTGTAGGGGAGAGGAGGTGGGGGATCCCAGTGTAGGGAGAGGAGGTAGAGGGATACCAGTGTAGGGGAGAGGTGGTGGAGGGATAGCAGTGTAGAGAAAAGGAGGTGGAGGGATACCAGTGTAAGGGGAGAGGAGGTGGAGGGATACCAGTGTAGGGGAGAGGAGGTAGAGGGATACCAGTGTAGGGGAGAGGAGGTGGAGGGATAGCAGTGTAGAGAAAAGGAGGTGGAGGAATACCAGTGTAGGGAGAGGAGGTGGAGGGATACCAGTGTAGGGAGAGGAGGTGGAGGGATACCAGTGTAGGGGAGAGGTGGAGGGATACCAGTGTAGGGGAGAGGAGGTGGAGGGACAGCAGTGTAGGGGAGAGGAGGTGGAGGGGTACCAGTGTAGGGGAGAGGAGGTGGAGGGGTACCAGTGTAGGGGAGAGGAGGTGGAGGGATACCAGTGTAGGGAGAGGAGGTGGAGGGGTACCAGTGTAGGGGAGAGGAGGTGGAGGGGTACCAGTGTAGGGGAGAGGAGGTGGAGGGATAGCAGTGTAGAGAAAAGGAGGTGGAGGAATACCAGTGTAGGGGAGAGGAGGTGGAGGGATACCAGTGTAGGGGAGAGGAGGTGGAGGGATACCAGTGTAGGGGAGAGGTGGAGGGATACCAGTGTAGGGGAGAGGAGGTGGAGGGACAGCAGTGTAGGGGAGAGGAGGTGGAGGGTACCAGTGTAGGGGAGAGGAGGTGGAGGGGTACCAGTGTAGGGGAGAGGAGGTGGAGGGATACCAGTGTAGGGGAGAGGAGGTGGAGGGGTACCAGTGTAGGGGAGAGGAGGTGGAGGGGTACCAGTGTAGGGGAGAGGAGGTGGAGGGATAGCAGTGTAGGGGAGAGGAGGTGGAGGGATACCTGTGTAGGGGGAGAGGAGGTGGAGGGGTACCAGTGTAGGGGAGAGGAGGTGGAGGGATACCAGTGTAGGGGAGAGGAGGTGGAGGGATACCAGTGTAGGGGAGAGGAGGTGGAGGGATAGCAGTGTAGGGGAGAGGAGGTGGAGGGATACCAGTGTAGGGGAGAGGAGGTGGAGGGATACCAGTGTAGAGAAAATGAAGTGGAGGGATACCAGTGTAGGGGAGAGGAGGTGGAGGGATACCAGTGTAGGGGGAGAGAAGGTGATGTATTACAAAGGGGATGTGTTACAGACTTAAATACTCCTCAGTTTCATTAGATGTCCGGATGGTTTCAGATGATCCCACAGGTGAAGAAGCCAGATGTGGAGGTCCTGGGCTGCAGGTGAAGAAGCCAGATGTGGAGGTCCTGGGCTGCAGGTGAAGAAGCCAGATGTGGAGGTCCTGGGCTGGTGTGGTTACACATGGTCTGTGGTTGTGAGGGTACTGTCACATTCTCTAAAACAATGTTGGAGGCAGCTTAGGGTAGAAAAATTTACATTCAATTCTCTGGCAACAGCTCTGGTGGAGTTTCCTGCAGTCAGCATGCCAATTGCACGCTCCCTCAAAACTTGAGACATCTGTAGCATTTACTGTCCCCAGCACAAGGTGCACCTGTATGATGCTGTTTGATCAGCTACTTGATATGCCACACCTGTCAGGTGGATGGATTATCTTGGCAAAGGAGAAATGTTCAATAACAGGGATGTAAACAAATTTATGCACAAAATTGGAGAGAAATACGTTTTTTCTGCATATGGAACATTTCTGATATCTTTTATTTCAGCTCATGAAACATGGGACCAACACTTTACATGTTGTGTTTATATTTTATATCTCCTGAGCTGCTTCTGCTAGGCTGCCTTCCAGGTAGCTATAGCTAGTGAAAGGAGTCTCTCTCTCTGTGTGTGTGTGTGTGTGTGTGTGTGTGTGTGTGTGTGTGTGTGTGTGTGTGTGTGTGTGTGTGTGTGTGTGTGTGTGTGTGTGTGTGTGTGTGTGTGTGTGTGTATGCGAATGCGTGTTTGTCTTGCAGGTATCTAGCCTGGTAAAGGGAGTCTGCTGTTATCACTGAGGTAATTATTTAGCAGGCTGACAACACCTGAGGAATGTAGAGCATGCACCCACCAGCAGAAAGACTTCTCCCTACCACCCTATAACCCCCCTCTCCCCCTCCACACCTCTCTCCACTGTCTCCCCCTATATCCCCCCTTCCACCTGCATCTCTGCACCTCCTCTACACTGGCATCCCCCACCTCCAAATAAATGTTTCACAGAGTTCAAGTAACAGACCCATCTCAACTGTTCAGAGGAATCAGGCCTTCATGGTCGAATTGCTGCAAAGAACCACTACTAAAGGTCATCAATGAGAAGAAGAGACTTGTTTGGGCCAAGAAACACGAGCATTGGACATTACATCGGTGGAAATTTGTTGTTTTGTCTGATGAGTCCAAATTTGAGATATTTGGTTCCAATCGCCGTGTCTTTGTGAGACGCAGAGAAGGTGAACGGATGATCTTCACATTTGTGGTTCCCACCATGAAGCACAGAGGAGGTGGTGTGATGGTTCTGTCAAGTGCAGAAACACAAAACAGAAAATAATTACCCACAAACATGTGGGAAAGGCTGCCTGAGTATGATTCTCAATCAGAGACAACGATAGACAGCTGTCCCTGATTGAGAACCATACCCAGCCAAAACATACAAAACCTAGAAATATAGAACATAGAATGCCCACCCAAATCACACCCTGACCAAACCAAATAGAGACATAAAGAGGCTCTCTAAGGAGGGATACCAGATACCCCCCCCCCCCCCCCCCAAAGGTGCGGATTTCCCACTTCCGAGCTTCCAGTTGTTTTGAAAGCTGGATTGACAGCATGGTCAATGTATTCAACATTTTCTGGCCCATCGTGTTGCAGAATATTTTGAAGATTAATACACAACGCAGAGACAGAAGACTAAAAGTCAATGGAGTACTAACCATCAATGGAAAGGGAGTTTTTTTCTTTAATAGGGGATTAATGCAGAGACATGGGAGGAATGTTTCTATATATTGAGTTTGAAATAGGATGCGTGTTATTTGGCCATTGGCACAGTTTTATTGCATGGAATTCTAATTGGTCAACCACAGGCTAGGGTTGGGTTATAAACTACATCCTGTTCATTTGTTCTGTGGGGAGGACAGGGGAGCATGAACATCTGCCATCTACCTCTCAGCATAATATCTTTGATTTATCCTATTTGAATAAACCAATTTTCCTCCTCCTGATTTGCTTTGGGGTCAGTGTAATAAAAGAATAACATCAGCTGCTAACATTTGGTGTCGTGACCGTGTGAATTGGTCTGAACAACAAGAAAAACCCAACGGTGTGTTGATCCAGAAGAAAGAGTGAAGGCTGAGCACCACCCACATTGGGAGAGTCAACTCTTAATCTCCTGATTGATGGCAGAAGTGCTGGGTGAGTCTAGACCAATATAAGTTTAAAATATCCAAATTAGGTTAAAATAAATGCATGGAATAAGTGATAGATATCTGTGATGTATAGGGGTTTGAGTCCTCTATATAAGGGTTGAGTCCTTTTGTTAAATCCAGTGATGTATAGGGGTTTGAGTCCTTTTGTTAAATCCAGTGATGTATAGGGGTTTGAGTTCTCTATATAAGGGTTGAGTCCTTTTGTTAAATCCAGTGATGTATAGGGGTTTGAGTCCTCTATATAAGGATTGAGTCCTTTTGTTAAATCCAGTGATGTATAGGGGTTTGAGTCCACTGTATAAGGGTTGAGTCCTTTTGTTAAATCCAGTGATGTATAGGGGTTTGAGTCCTCTATATAAGGGTTGAGTCCTTTTGTTAAATCCAGTGATGTATAGGGGTTTAAGTCCACTGTATAAGGATTGAGTCCTTTTGTTAAATCCAGTGATGTATAGGGCTTTGAGTCCTCTATATAAGGATTGAGTCCTTTTGTTAAATCCAGTGATGTATAGGGGTTTGAGTCCTCTATATAAGGGTTGAGTCCTTTTGTTAAATCCAGTGATTGAGTCCACTGTTTTATTTGTTCTCTATTATAGGGGTTCAAGTTCTCTATTAAAAGGTTTATATATACTAGTTGTTCAACCACTCCACAAATTGTGAACAAACTATAGGTTTGGCAAGTCGGTTAGGACTTCATTTTTAAAGTAATTTTTCCAACAATTGTTTACAGACAGATTATTTCACATATAATTCACTGTATCACAATTCCAGTGGGTCAGAAGTTTACATACACTAAGTTAACTGCGCCTTTAAACAGCTTGGAAAATTCCAGAAAAGATGTCATGGCTTTAGTATCTTCTAATAGGCGACTTGACATAATTTGAGTCAATTGGAGGTGTCCCTGTGGATGTATTTCAAGGCCTACCTTTAAACTCAGTGCCTCTTTGTTTGACATCATGAGAAAATCAAAAGAAATCAGCCAAGACCTCAGAAAACATTTTGTAGACCTCCATAAGTCTGGTTCATCCTTGGGAGCAATTTCCAAACACCTGAAGGTACCACGTTCATCTGTACAAACAATAGTATGCAAGTATAAACACCATGGGACCACGCAGCCATCATACCGCTCAGGAATGAGACGCGTTCTGTCTCCTAGAGATGAATGTACTTTGGTGCGAAAAGTGCAAGTCAATCCCAGAATAACAGCAAAGGACCTTGTGAAGATGCTGGAGGAAACCGGTACAAAGTATCTATATCCACAGTAAAACAAGTCCTATATCGACATAACTTGAAAGGCCGCTCAGCAAGGAAGAAGCCACTGCTCCAAAACTGCCATAAAAAAAGCCAGACTACGGTTTGCAACTGCACATGGGGACAAAGATCGTACTTTATGGAGAAATGGCCTCTGGTCTGACGAAACAAAAATAGAACTGTTTGGCCATAATGACCATTGTTATGTTGGAGGAAAAAGGGGGAGGCTTGCAAGCCGAAGAACACCATCCCAACCTTGAAGCATGTGGGTGGCAGCATCATTTTGTGGGGTGCTTTGACGCAGGAGGTACAGGTGCACTTCACAAAATAGATGGCATCATGAGAGAGGAAAATAATGTGGCTATATTGAAGCAACATCTCAAGACATCAGTCAGGAAGTTAAAGCTTGGTCGCAAATGGGTCTTCCAAATGGACAACAATCCCAAACATACTTCCAAAGTTGTGGCAAAATGTCTTAAGGACAACAAAGTCAATGTATTGGAGTGGCCATCACAAAGCCCTGACCTCAATCATATCGTAAGATTATCATGTAAGATTTAACATCTTACAACAGAATTTGTATGATTCTAATTTCGGGTAAAACAAAATGCATGGTATTTTCCAATGCCAGGCATGTTACAAATCATGTCATTGTTACATTGGCTGGACATACTATAGAGAACGTTAAAGTCTACAAATATTTGGGTGTGTGGGTTGATGATAAGCTGAGCTTCACTGTGCATGTAGAGAACTTGATAAGGAAGCTCAAGCTGAAAATAGGATTTTATTAGCGGCATAAGGCTTGTTTTTCTTTTGAGGCCAGGAAGGAGCTGGTACAAGGTGCATTACTGTCGGCTGGTCATCATTGACCTTGTGTAGGCTTAAACACTGGTATACACTGATTTATAAGGCCATTTTGGTTAAAAATTCCATTTTATCTCTGTTCTTTTTTAGTCAGGTCAGTAAATAAATATCAATTACGTTCCCATTCTGATTTGCTTCTAAAAGTACCAAAAATTAGAACAGGTAATGGTAGAAATAGTTTTGGTTTTAGCACCGTGGTCCTGGAATTCTCTCCTGAACATTTTAAAATTGTCACGTCCTGACCTTAGTTCCTTTTTTATGTCTCTATTTTGGTTTGGTCAGGGCGTGAGTTGGGATGGGCATTCTATGTTTTTCATTTCTATGTTTTGTTCTGTGTTTTGTATTTCTATGTGTTTGGCCTGGTATGGTTCTCAATCAGAGGCAGCTGTCAATCGTTGTCTCTGATTGAGAACCATACTTAGGTAGTCTGTTCCCACCTGTGTTTGTGGGTAGTTGTTTTCTTTTTTGTACCTTGCAGAACTGTTCGTTTGTTGTTTTTGTTCAAGTGTTCATATTTATTAACCGCATGTTGAATAATTACCACGCTACACCTTGGTCCTCTTCTCCTTCTCCCGACGACATTCGTTGCAAAAATGTGATGATCTAGTTTCATTGGTGGAGTTTAAACACTTGATCGATGTATATATCATAGAATAGTGTAATTGTTTTTAAGCCAGCTTTTTTTAGTTAAGATGTTTGTTTTTAATGTAATATGTAATTGTTGTACTGTATGTGTGTTTATAGTTTTGTTTAATGTTGTGTTAGTGTACGTAGGTTGTTTTTTATGAAATGTTCCCCCTGCTGCTATTGGACCAGGTCTCTCTTATAAAAGAGATATTATCTCAATGAGAAAAAAATAAATAAAGGTAACATTTTTATTTTATTTTTATTCTGATATATAAAAAGCTTGGGGAAAAGTACAGAGAATGTCTAATTCCTTGACAAAGACACTAAGGTCTTTAACTGTATTAGCCGAAGTAAGAAACCGGGATGAGAAATTATTTCTGGAGAATCATGACAGGACATTGCAGAGAGATAAAGAAGGTTTGGAAACTCTTGGTGGACAGATCAAAACCTTGAAAGAAGAAATTCAACAATTACAGGCAAGGGTCATAAAACCAGACTTGGCTCCAACATGTGGAGGACCCTTTGTTCCTTCAATCCACCCTCAGGCTGAGTTGCTCAAGGATGATCGGGTTTCAAGCATCTGGTCAGCACTGCCGGGCTTTGAGTCAACAGATACTGACAGCGGTGACGAACGATGTCTTAGGCCAACCAGAACACTGGCTGTAAAAGGTGGTAAAGACAAACCCACCGGTGACAGTAATCACACATAAATCAGCATCTCCAAAACAGTTGGATGGTCGAAATCTTTGAAACATCCCTGAAAAGTGGGTATGAAAACGTGGGACCATTTGAAGTGTTATAAGAAACTCTACAATCTACATCCTTATGATGGGTTACAGTTCTTAGCCATTGTTTTGAACAACCGTGAACATGGTGTACTTGAAGAAAAGGTTTATAGAGCTGTGGGTGGTGAAGAGCAAGATGTGGCCGATGGATGGAGAGCCACACATGTTTTCATTAAGGGTCCGACCAATGCAACGACCAATTGGGGAGAGAAAAACCAAACAAACCGTTTGTTGAATTTGAAGAAAGGTAGAAAGCAGAGGTGGTTAGACACAGTGGGTTACCTGACATGGAAGATGAAGATACACTCAATTCTTCCAAAAAGGGGGCAATCACTAATCAGCTGATGCAATCCATACATGATGATTTGCGAAAAACTTTTGTTTCCACAACTAATGACTGGGAGAGACAAAACTACGGCAACATCATCGACAGGTTGTCACTACTGGACAGAGACATCAATCATAATAAACCGGCTGTTATCAGAGTTGTGCAGGTTCCGAGTGAAACCAACAACATTATTCATTCAGCAGAAGAGAAAACTGGTGTTTGTCATTATTGCAGGATTTCTGGTCACTGGCAACGAGAATGTCGGGAAAAGAAAACGTGTTCTTATGAGGAATGGCCAGGAGAAGCAAGGTCCGTCTAAGGGAAAATAATTGTTTTGGTAGCTACTATCTTGTCTCATCGCTACAACTCGCTACAACTCCCGTACGGGCTCAGGAGAGACGAAGGTCGAAACCCATGCGTCCTCCGAAACACAACCCAACCAAGCCGCACTGGTTTTTAACACAGCGCACATCCAACCCAGAAGCCAGCTGCACTAATGTGTCGGAGGAAACACAGTGCACCTGTCAACCTGGTTAGCGCGCCCTGCGCCTGGCCCGCCACAGGAGTTGCTAGAGACAAATGAGACAAACCCTACCGGCCAAACCCTCCCTAACCCGGACGACGGATGTGCGCCAATTGTGGACCTCCCGGTCACGGCCGGCTGCAACAGAGCCTGGGCTCAAACCCAGAGTCTCTGGTGGCACAGTTAGCACTGTGATGCAGTGCCCTAGACCACTGCGCCACCCGGGGGGCCCCCCAATGACACAATGTTGATGCAGAAATTTAAGAAGCTCTCCGCGGCTCAGCATCCAGTTTGCTGGATTCTGTGGAGGGAAACTAGTAGACCCCCTCTTACGTCCCATCTCAGCTGGTGTAAATATGAAATTGGATGAAATATATGTGAACATGATGGTTAACAACTTTGCAGTATATTCTTTAGTATCTACAGGTGCTGAAGTCACTGTATTGCCCATATCTTATGCAAAACATATATGTCCTCAGCACACGGCAAGAAGATGAGAGCAACAGGAGTGGTGGGGTGGGGGGGTGTATGAAACAAACCATTATCAATTTCTATTTGTCCAATGACAACTGGTGCAGGGGTGTGGATAGGCTCATTTGAACAACCTATTTTAGGCTTTGATGTTATTTGGACTACAAAGAAAAATGAGTGGGTAACTTTGGATATGGAACCAGTGTGCTAGCAAAGAAAGCTATGGCTGCTACTAAAGTAGTGGAGGCTCCTTACATCATCATACAACGTGGCACACCATGTAATCCAGCTACTCTGATGCTTCCTCCAGATACCACATTACTTGAACACGACTGTTGTGAGCTGGTTTTGGATCTGCTCTGATGGGTTTACTGAGAGTCATCCATTGGAAAACCCTGAGTTGATATTTTACACAGACGGTTCAAGCATTTTAGAGAGGGGTGTGAGGATGGCAGGCTGGGCAGGTGCTACAATGGACAATGTGATAGTGACAGGCACGTTATCTGCAGGAACATCAGCACAGGTTTGCAGAATTGGTGGCTTTGACAGAAGCATGTAAACAAGCTGAAGGAAAAACAGCTAATATCTACATAGACTCAAGGTATGATTTTGGTGTTACCCATGATTTTGGAAAAATATGGAAAAACAGAGGATTCATAACATAACTGGGAGCTCCTGTGAAGAATGGACCAGAGGTGATGGCTCTACTGAATGCTCTCCTGTGAATAATGGACCAGAGGTGATGGCTCTACTGAATGCTCTCCAGTTACCTTGACAAGTTGCAATTTTAAAATTGGAAGCACATGGAAGAATCTTTACAAATGAGACTAAAGGTAATGATTTGGCTGACAGAGCTGCCAAGGCGGCTGCCAAGAGAACACTGTCACCTAAACTGATTAGGAGATACCACTTGGACAGATTGCAACACATTAGAGATATGCAAAGCAGTGCACCAAAAGATTAAGTGTGGGAATGGATGGCTGCAGGATGCAAACTCAGTGAAGAAGGTGTGTGGAAATATAACCTGAGATGTGTAGCACCAAATGCACTCTTACCCTACTTGGTGACACAGATCCACTCTTTGGGACACATTGGTGTGGACAAGATAGTTTATCGTTTTGTGGGCAAATGATGGAATCCAGGTGTGTGGAAAGAGGCTAAGGCTGTTGAGGTGAATTGCAACATTTGTATGGAAAACAACACCAAGGGACTAGTGAAAGTACAGACACGACGAGCGCCTGCCCCACCAGGACCCTTCAGACATCTACAGCTTGATTACATCATGCTGCCCAAATGTAAAGGAAATGAAGATGTCCTGTGCATGAATAGTTTATTTGAATAGTTTCTCATGATGGGTTGAAGCTACTTACTACTACCCTACTAAGAAGGGAACTGCACAACACACAGCTAAAATTCTGATTTGAGAAATCATTCCCCGATGGGGATTTCCGGAACAAGTAGATTCCGACCAAGGCACTCATTTCACAATCAGGATGTAGCTCATCTTCTGAACATAGACTGGCAACTACACTGCCCTTATCATCCTCAATCTAGTGGACAGGTAGAACGCACCAATTTAGTTTTGAAAGAGAGACTTTCAAAGATGCATCAAGAAGGGATGGCATGGCCAGATGCATTGCCTACCATATTATGTATTATACGGACAACACATAATACAACCACAGGATTGAGTCCATTTGAGATTGTCACAGGTCGAGCAATGCCACTACCAGATACGTTATACTTGAGAAAAGCAACTCACTAATGCAGTAGGGGAAGCAGACAGACAAGTAAAAGAGGCCAGGGAAATAAGTCCCGAGAGGGGACATGACGTAGTACCAGGAAAGTCGGTGATGGTAAAAAAATATGTAACAGACACATTAGGGACAAAATGGGAAGGTCCTTATCAAGTTTTGCTCATAACGAGGTCAGCAGTAGAAGTCAGGGGAACATCACGATGGATACATGTTTGCAAGGTTGCCCATTTTGATGACAAAGCAGAGCCTGGAGAATAAAGAACTGATTGATTAGCAATCGGGGGCCAATCTCGGGTGAAGAAGCATAGTAAGATGATTAGAACCTGATAAGCTTCTATGTTGTACATTGCAGTCATCATATTATGGATATCTAGGTGAAATGTCCAACTTTTTCCTGAAAATTAGGACATGCTTACTTAGGGAAATCTATGTGAAATGTCCATTTCTCTTGAAACCAGGACATGTTGCGTTCACTTTTTTGTTTCCTTCGTTACAGGTTATGAGAATCTACAGTCTGAAGCTGAAGCAATATCCTTCGATTCAAGGACTGTATCTGAAACTATACAAGATCACCGGTGAAGTGCAACCAGTGGAACGGAAGAATTTCTCACTACTTGCAGACTGTCAGAACATAATTTCTAATAGTTATCTATATGAGACTGATACTGATGTGGAGGAGCTGGTCACTTTTATTTTTTTTGTGAGCTTCCTCCTAATACAGGATGTGGTAGTAACTGTAAGGGACATCATTATTACACCTGTTAATACTTATTTTCTATAACTTTGATTGACAAATATTTATTATTGTAAAAGCAAGTAGAATATGCCCTTTGTGTTTTATAGAATTATTTTATGCTTACTGCTAACGTTTTTTAGACTGTCTATTTTTTTATGTTTTCAATTGTTTTCTAAAAATATGTTTTAAGTATATATATATTTTTAAATGGTCTAGGGGGAGTATAAGAATATTTCAAAGATAAATACACAATGCAGAGACAGAAGACCACAAGTCAATGGAGTACTAACCATCAATGGAAATAGTGTTTTTTCTGTAATAGGGGATTAATGCAGAGACATGGGAGGAATGTGTCTATATATTGAGTTTGAAATAAGATGCGTGTTATTTGGCCATTGGCACAGTTTTATTGCTAAGAATTCTAATTGGTCAACCACAGGCTAGGGCTGGGTTATAAATTACATCCTGTTCATTTGTTCTGTGGGGAGAATCACTGAGAGAGAATCACTGAGGACAGGGGAGCATGAACATCTGCCATCTACCTCTCAGCATAACATCTATGATTTATCCTATTTGAATAAACCTACTTTCCTCCCCCTGATTTGCTTTGGGGTCTGTGTTATTTAAGAATAACATCAACTGCTACCACATGTGAATGTTTATCCTTTTAAGCTTGGAAAAGAGACCCTTAAACCCAGACTTGGACCACACACCCTCTCCACTGAATAGCAGGCTAGTGATTGCTTTGCAACACTTGCAGTTTGCCACTGATTCATTCCAAACCACTCATTGTTGAATTTGTGATTTCCAACTTGTTGTGTAATGTTTATGTCCAATGGCTGATGAGCACTGATACGTTTTATGTATCATTTCTCCTCATATGACAAGGATTGAAAAGGATTTGCCAGTAGTTTGAAGACTTGATTCATGATGATGACTGCTTGTCTAACTTGCTAGCTAAGATTTTGAAAGTATGATGTTGACATCAGTCCAATCAAAGCAACGGTAGATATAACGTGATTTTAAGTAATTTTATCTGTGGCCAATGACCTTGAGTCTTCTTGGATAGGCACTTCTAATATAAATCTATGGCAGCACCCAAGGGACTTGAATTTTCTTATACACCCGGTAGATTTTTCAGCGACGTTGTGTCCCCATGAGTGACAGAAGACTGAGCCAATCACCGCACAACTTGAGAACATTACCAACCCCTACACGTTGTATTTTGCACTGGCTGCCCCACCACCACAGATAGCGCTGAGCTAGGCTGAAACACCTGCATTTTGGAGCTGCCTTGCCCAAGAAAGCAAAAAGCATAATGTTTGTATGCGGTTTTATTAACTCAATGATTTGTTTTAACATTGTTTGCGGACTTATATGTGACATGTATTAATGCCAAAATAACATGCAAAACAGACCCAAAAACTCTGACTGATGGGTCACCTCTGCCATTACCTCTTACTCAGTTGCTGTGGAGGAAGGAAACCACTCAGGGATTTCACCATGACACCAAAGTTGACTTTAAAACAGAGTTTAATGGCAGTGATAGGAGAAAACTGAAGATGGATGAACAAGATTGTAGTTACTCCACAATACAAACCTAAATGACCGTGAAAAGAAGGAAGCCTGTACAGAATAAAAAATATTCCAAAACATGCATCCTGTTTGCAATAAGGCACTAAAGTAAAACTGCTAAGAATATGGCAATAAAATGTCCTGAATACAAACCATTGTTTGGGGCAAATCCAACACAACACATTATTGAGTACCGCTCATATTTTCAAGCATGGTGGTGGCTGCATCATTTTATGGGAATGCTTGTCATCGGCAAGGACTAGGGAGTTTTTTACGATAAAAAGAAACGGAATCCAACAGTCACTGGGAGAGACAAATTAATATTTCAGCAGGACAATAACCTAAAACACAAGGCCAAATATACAGTGGAGTTGCTTACCAAGAGACAACCCTGAATGTTCCTGAGTGGCCTAAAAATCGACTTGAAAATCTATGGCAAGACTTGAACATGGCTGTCTAGCAATGATCAACAACCAACTTGACAGAGCATAAAAAATGTAAAAAAAGAATCATGTGGATAGAAGTAGAAATCAAATCAAATCAAACTTTATTGGTCACATACACGTTTAGCAGATGTTATTGCAGGTGTAGCGAAATGCTTGTGTTTCTAGCTCCAACAGTGCAGTAATATCTAACAAGTAATATCTAACCATTTCACAACATATAATCAATACACACAAGTCTAAGAAAATGAATGGAATTAAGAATATATAAATATATGAACGAGCAATGTCAGAGACTAAGATACAGTAGAATAGAATAGAGTAGGATACAGTATATACATATGAGATGAGATGAGTAATGCAAAATAACAAAATAACATTTTTAAAGTGACTAGTGTTCCATTTATTAAAGTGGCCAGCCAACGCAAGTAGAGGTGTTTTAGTATTTTGTTTTCCCAACATTTGCAAAAAAAATCTAAAAACATGTTTTCACTTTGTCATTATGGGGTGTGTTGTGTAGATGGGTGAGATGATTTTAAATTGAATTAATTTTGAATTCAGGCTATAACACAACATAACATGGAATGGGTCAAGGGGTATGAATTATTTCTAAAGGCACAGACTTTTATCCAAGGCGATTTACAGTCATGCGAGCATAGCATTTTTTTCATATGGTTGGTCCAGGGAGTCAAACACACTCTCCTGGTGTTGCAAGCACCATGCTAACTCCCTCCATACCTAGACCACCCCCTAGACTCCCTCCATGCCTAGACCATCCCCCCTAGACTCCCTCCATGTATAGACCATCCCCCTAGACTCCCTCCATGCCTAGACCATGCCCCCTAGACTCCCTCCATGCCTAGACCATCCCCCCTAGACTCCCTCCATGCCTAGACCATCCCCCCTAGACTCCCTCCAGGCCTAGACCATCCCCCCTAGACTCCCTCCATGCCTAGACCATCCCCCCTAGACATCCCTCCATGCCTAGACCATCCCCTAAAATCCCTCCAGGCCTAGACCACCCCCCTAGACTCCCTCCATGCCTAGACCATCCCCCTAGACATCCCTCCATGCCTAGACCATCCCCCTAGACTCCCTCCATGCCTAGACCATCCCCCTAGACATCCCTCCATGCCTAGACCATCCCCTAGACTCCCTCCAGGCCTAGACCATCCCCTAGACTCCCTCCATGCCTAGACCATCCCCCTAGACTCCCTCCAGGCCTAGACCATACCCCCTAGACTCCCTCCATGTCTAGACCACCCCCTAGAATCCCTGCATGTCTAGACCATCCCCCGTAGACATCCCTCCATGCCTAGACCATCCCCCTAGACTCCCTCCATGCCTAGACCATCCCCCTAGACTCCCTCCATGCCTAGACCATCCCCCTAGACATCCCTCCATGCCTAGACCATCCCCCCCAAGACTCCCTCCATGCCTAGACCATCCCCCTAGACTCCCTCCAGGCCTAGACCACCCCCTAGACTCCTCCATGCCTAGACCATCCCCCTAGACTCCCTCCATGCCTAGACCATCCCCCTAGAATCCCTCCATGTCTAGACCATCCCCCTAGACTCGTTCCATGCCTAGACCATCCCCCTAGACTCCCTCCATGCCTAGACCATCCCCGAGACTCCCTCCATGCCTAGACCATCCCCCTAGACATCCCTCCATGCCTAGACCATCCCCCTAGACTCCTCCATGTCTAGACCATCCCCCTAGACTCCCTCCATGTCTAGACCATCCCCCTAGACTCCCTCCATGTCTAGCCCATCCCCCTAGACTCCCTCCATGTCTAGACCATCCCCCTAGACCAGCTCCATGTCTAGACCATCCCCCTAGACTCCCTCCATGCCTAGACCATCCCCCTAGACTCCCTCCATGCCTAGACCATCCCCCTAGACTCCCTCCATGCCTAGACCATCCCCTAGACTCCCTCCAGGCCTAGACCACCCCCTAGACTCCCTCCATGCCTAGACCATCCCCCTAGACATCCCTCCATGCCTAGACCATCCCCCCTAGACTCCCTCCATGCCTAGACCATCCCCCTAGACTCCCTCCATGCCTAGACCATCCCCCTAGACATCCCTCCATGCCTAGACCATCCCCCTAGACTCCCTCCATGCCTAGACCATCCCCCTAGACTCCCTCCATGCCTAGACCATCCCCCTAGACTCCCTCCAGGCCTAGACCATCCCCCTAGACTCCCTCCATGCCTAGACCATCCCCGAGACTCCTCCATGCCTAGACCATCCCCTAGACTCCCTCCATGCCTAGACCATCCCCCCTAGACATCCCTCCATGTCTAGACCATCCCCCTAGACTCCCTCCATGTCTAGACCATCCCCCTAGACTCCCTCCATGTCTAGACCATCCCCCTAGACTCCCTCCATGTCTAGACCATCCCCCTAGACTCCTCCATGTCTAGACCATCCCCCTAGACCAGCTCCATGTCTAGACCATCCCCCTAGACTCCCTCCATGCCTAGACCATCCCCCTAGACTCCCTCCATGCCTAGACCATCCCCCTAGACTCCCTCCATGCCTAGACCATCCCCCTAGACATCCCTCCATGCCTAGACCATCCCCCTAGACATCCCTCCATGCCTAGACCATCCCCCTAGACATCCCTCCAGGCCTAGACCATCCCCCTAGACTCCCTCCAGGCCTAGACCATCCCCCTAGACTCCCTCCATGCCTAGACCATCCCCCTAGACTCCCTCCATGCCTAGACCACCCCCCTAGACTCCCTCCATGTCTAGACCATCCCCCCCTAGACATCCCTCCATGCCTAGACCATCCCCCTAGACATCCCTCCATGCCTAGACCATCCCCCTAGACTCCCTCCATGCCTAGACCATCCCCCCTAGACTCCCTCCATGCCTAGACCATCCCCCTAGACATCCCTCCATGCCTAGACCATCCCCCAAGACTCCCTCCATGCCTAGACCATCCCCCTAGACTCCCTCCATGCCCTAGACCATCCCCCTAGACTCCCTCCATGCCTAGACCATCCCCCCTAGACTCCCTCCATGCCTAGACCATCCCCTAGACTCCCTCCATGCCTAGACCATCCCCCTAGACTCCCTCCATGCCTAGACCATCCCCCTAGACTCCCTCCATGCCTAGACCATCCCCCCTAGACTCCCTCCATGCCTAGACCATCCTAGACTCCCTCCATGTCTAGACCATCCCCTAGACTCCCTCCATGCCTAGACCATCCCCCTAGACTCCCTCCATGCCTAGACCATCCCCTAGACTCCCTCCATGTCTAGACCATCCCCCTAGACTCCCTCCATGTCTAGACCATCCCCCTAGACTCCCTCCATGCCTAGACCATCCCCTAGACTCCCTCCATGCCTAGACCATCCCCCTAGACTCCCTCCATGTCTAGACCATCCCCCTAGACTCCCTCCATGCCTAGACCATCCCCTAGACTCCCTCCATGCCTAGACCATCCCCCTAGACTCCCTCCATGCCTAGACCATCCCCTAGACTCCTCCATGCCTAGACCATCCCCTAGACTCCCTCCATGCCTAGACCATCCCCCCTAGACATCCCTCCATGCCTAGACCATCCCCCTAGACTCCCTCCATGCCTAGACCATCCCCCCCTAGACTCCCTCCATGCCTAGACCATCCCCCTAGACTCCCTCCATGCCTAGACCATCCCCCTAGACTCCCTCCATGCCTAGACCATCCCCCTAGACTCCCTCCATGCCTAGACCATCCCCCTAGACATCCCTCCATGCCTAGACCATCCCCCTAGACTCCCTCCATGCCTAGACCATCCCCCTAGACTCCCTCCATGCCTAGACCATCCCCCCTAGACTCCTCCATGCCTAGACCATCCCCCTAGACATCCCTCCATGCCTAGACCATCCCCCTAGACTCCCTCCATGCCTAGACCATCCCCCTAGACTCCCTCCATGCCTAGACCATCCCCCTAGACTCCCTCCATGCCTAGACCATCCCCCTAGACTCCCTCCATGCCTAGACCATCCCCCTAGACTCCCTCCATGCCTAGACCATCCCCCTAGACTCCCTCCATGCCTAGACCATCCCCCTAGACTCCCTCCATGCCTAGACCATCCCCCCTAGACTCCTCCATGCCTAGACCATCCCCCCTAGACTCCCTCCATGCCTAGACCATCCCCCTAGACTCCCTCCATGCCTAGACCATCCCCCTAGACTCCCTCCATGCCTAGACCATCCCCCTAGACTCCCTCCATGCCTAGACCATCCCCCTAGACTCCTCCATGCCTAGACCATCCCCCTAGACTCCCTCCATGCCTAGACCATCCCCCTAGACTCCCTCCATGCCTAGACCATCCCCCTAGACTCCCTCCATGCCTAGACCATCCCCCCTAGACTCCCTCCATGCCTAGACCATCCCCCTAGACTCCCTCCATGCCTAGACCATCCCCCTAGACTCCCTCCATGCCTAGACCATCCCCCTAGACTCCCTCCATGCCTAGACCATCCCCCTAGACTCCCTCCATGCCTAGACCATCCCCCTAGACTCCCTCCATGCCTAGACCATCCCCCTAGACTCCCTCCATGCCTAGACCATCCCCTAGACTCCCTCCATGCCTAGACCATCCCCCTAGACTCCCTCCATGCCTAGACCATCCCCCTAGACTCCCTCCATGCCTAGACCATCCCCCTAGACTCCCTCCATGCCTAGACCATCCCCCTCCAGACTCCTAGACCCCTCCATGCCTAGACCATCCCCCTAGACATCCCTCCATGTCTAGACCATCCCCTAGACTCCTCCATGTCTAGACCATCCCCTAGATCCTCCCCTAGACCATCCCCTAGACTCCTCCATGCCTAGACCATCCCCTAGACTCCCTCCATGCCTAGACCATCCCCCTAGACTCCCTCCATGCCTAGACCATCCCCCCTAGACTCCCTCCATGCCTAGACCATCCCCTAGACTCCCTCCATGCCTAGACCATCCCCCCTAGACATCCCTCCATGCCTAGACCATCCCCCTAGACTCCCTCCATGCCTAGACCATCCCCCCTAGACTCCCTCCATGCCTAGACCATCCCCCCTAGACTCCCTCCATGCCTAGACCATCCCCCTAGACTCCCTCCATGCCTAGACCATCCCCTAGACTCCCTCCATGCCTAGACCATCCCCCCTAGACTCCCTCCATGCCTAGACCATCCCCTAGACTCCCTCCATGCCTAGACCATCCCCCTAGACTCCCTCCATGTCTAGACCATCCCCTAGACTCCCTCCATGCCTAGACCATCCCCCTAGACTCCTCCATGCCTAGACCATCCCCCTAGACTCCCTCCATGCCTAGACCATCCCCCTAGACTCCCTCCATGTCTAGACCATCCCCCTAGACTCCCTCCATGCCTAGACCATCCCTCCATGCCTAGACCATCCCCCTAGACTCCTCCATGCCTAGACCATCCCCCTAGACTCCCTCCATGCCTAGACCATCCCCCCTAGACTCCCTCCATGCCTAGACCATCCCCCTAGACTCCTCCATGCCTAGACCATCCCCTAGACTCCCTCCATGCCTAGACCATCCCCCTAGACTCCCTCCATGCCTAGACCATCCCCCTAGACTCCCTCCATGCCTAGACCATCCCCTAGACTCCTCCAGGCCTAGACCTCCTCCATGCCTAGACCATCCCCCTAGACTCCCTCCATGCCTAGACCATCCCCTAGACTCCCTCCATGCCTAGACCATCCCCCTAGACTCCTCCATGCCTAGACCATCCCCCCTAGACTCCTCCATGCCTAGACCATCCCCCTAGACTCCCTCCATGCCTAGACCATCCCCCTAGACTCCCTCCATGCCTAGACCATCCCCCTAGACTCCCTCCAGGCCTAGACCATCCCCCTAGACTCCCTCCATGCCTAGACCATCCCCTAGACTCCCTCCATGCCTAGACCATCCCCCTAGACATCCCTCCATGCCTAGACCATCCCCCTAGACTCCCTCCATGCCTAGACCATCCCCCTAGACTCCTCCAGGCCTAGACCATCCCCCGAGACTCCCTCCATGCCTAGACCATCCCCCCTAGACATCCCTCCATGCCTAGACCATCCCCCTAGACTCCCTCCAGGCCTAGACCATCCCCCTAGACTCCCTCCATGCCTAGACCATCCCCCTAGACTCCCTCCATGCCTAGACCATCCCCTAGACTCCCTCCAGGCCTAGACCACCCCCTAGACTCCCTCCATGCCTAGACCATCCCCCTAGACTCCCTCCATGCCTAGACCATCCCCTAGACTCCCTCCATGTCTAGACCATCCCCCTAGAATCCTCCATGTCTAGACCATCCCCCCTAGACTCCCTCCATGCCTAGACCATCCCCCTAGACTCCCTCCATGCCTAGACCATCCCTAGACTCCCTCCATGCCTAGACCATCCCCCTAGACATCCCTCCATGCCTAGACCATCCCCCTAGACTCCCTCCATGCCTAGACCATCCCCCTAGACTCCCTCCATGCCTAGACCATCCCCCCGAGACTCCTCCATGCCTAGACCATCCCCCTAGACATCCCTCCATGCCTAGACCATCCCCCTAGACTCCCTCCATGTCTAGACCATCCCCCTAGACTCCCTCCATGTCTAGACCATCCCCCTAGACTCCCTCCATGTCTAGACCATCCCCTAGACTCCCTCCATGTCTAGACCATCCCCCTAGACCAGCTCCATGCCTAGACCATCCCCCTAGACTCCCTCCATGCCTAGACCATCCCCCTAGACTCCCTCCATGCCTAGACCATCCCCCTAGACTCCTCCAGGCCTAGACCACCCCCTAGACTCCCTCCATGCCTAGACCATCCCCCCTAGACATCCCTCCATGCCTAGACCATCCCCCCTAGACTCCCTCCATGCCTAGACCATCCCCTAGACTCCCTCCATGCCTAGACCATCCCCTAGACTCCCTCCAGGCCTAGACCATCCCCCCTAGACTCCCTCCATGTCTAGACCACCCCCCTAGAATCCCTCCATGTCTAGACCATCCCCCTAGACATCCCTAAATGCCTAGACCATCCCCTAGACTCCCTCCATGCCTAGACCATCCCCCCTAGACTCCTCCATGCCTAGACCATCCCCCCTAGACTCCCTCCAGGCCTAGACCATCCCCTAGACTCCCTCCAGGCCTAGACCATCCCCCTAGACTCCCTCCATGCCTAGACCATCCCCGAGACTCCCTCCATGCCTAGACCATCCCCCTAGACATCCCTCCATGCCTAGACCATCCCCCCTAGACTCCCTCCATGTCTAGACCATCCCCCTAGACTGCCTCCATGTCTAGACCATCCCCCTAGACTCCCTCCATGTCTAGCCCATCCCCTAGACCAGCTCCATGTCTAGACCATCCCCCTAGACTCCTCCATGTCTAGACCATCCCCCTAGACCAGCTCCATGTCTAGACCATCCCCCTAGACTCCCTCCATGCCTAGACCTTCCCCTAGACTCCCTCCATGCCTAGACCATCCCCCTAGACTCCCTCCATGCCTAGACCGTCCCCCTAGACTCCCTCCAGGCCTAGACCACCCCCTAGACTCCCTCCATGCCTAGACCATCCCCCTAGACATCCCTCCATGCCTAGACCATCCCCCTAGACTCCCTCCATGCCTAGACCATCCCCCTAGACTCCTCCATGCCTAGACCATCCCCCTAGACTCCCTCCAGGCCTAGACCATACCCCCTAGACTCCTCCATGTCTAGGCCACCCCCATAGAATCCCTCCATGTCTAGACCATCCCCCGTAGACATCCCTAAATGCCTAGACCATCCCCCTAGACTCCTCCATGCCTAGACCATCCCCCTAGACTTCCTCCATGCCTAGACCGTCCCCCTAGACTCCCTCCAGGCCTAGACCATCCCCTAGACTCCCTCCAGGCCTAGACCATCCCCCTAGACTCCCTCCATGCCTAGACCATCCCCCTAGACATCCCTCCATGCCTAGACCATCCCCTAGACTCCCTCCAGGCCTAGACCACCCCCTAGACTCCATCCATGCCTAGACCATCCCCCTAGACTCCCTCCATGCCTAGACCATCCTCCCTAGACATCCCTCCATGCCTAGACCATCCCCCTAGACTCCCTCCATGCCTAGACCATCCCCCTAGACTCCTCCATGCCTAGACCACCCCCTAGAATCTCTCCATGCCTAGACCATCCCCCTAGACTCCCTCCATGCCTAGACCGTCCCCCTAGACTCCCTCCAGGCCTAGACCATCCCCGTAGACATCCCTCCATGCCTAGACCATCCCCCTAGACTCCCTCCATGCCTAGACCATCCCCCCTAGACTCCCTCCATGCCTAGACCGTCCCCCTAGACTCCCTCCAGGCCTAGACCGTCCCCTAGACTCCTCCAGGCCTAGACCATCCCCCTAGACTCCCTCCATGCCTAGACCATCCCCCTAGACATCCCTCCATGCCTAGACCATCCCCCTAGACTCCCTCCAGGCCTAGACCACCCCCTAGACTCCCTCCATGCCTAGACCATCCCCTAGACTCCCTCCATTCCTAGACCATCCTCCCTAGACATCCCTCCATGCCTAGACCATCCCCCTAGACTCCCTCCATGCCTAGACAACTCCCTCCCCTAGACCACCCCCCTAGACTCCCTCCATGCCTAGACCATCCCCCTAGACTCCCTCCATGCCTAGACCATCCCCCCTAGACTCCTTCCATGCCTAGACCATCCCCTAGACTACCTCCATGTCTAGACCATCCCCCTAGAATCTCTCCATGTCTAGACCATCCCCCCTAGACTCCCTCCATGCCTAGACCATCCCCCTAGACTCCCTCCATGCCTAGACCATCCCCCGAGACTCCCTCCATGCCTAGACCATCCCCCTAGACTCCCTCCATGCCTAGACCATCCCCTAGACTCCCTCCATAGACCATCTAGACTCCCTCCATCCCCTAGACTCCCTCCATGTCTAGCCCATCCCCTATGCTCCCTCCATGTCTAGACCATCCCTAGACCAGCTCCATGTCTAGACCATCCCCCTAGACTCCCTCCATGCCTAGACCATCCCCCTAGACTCCCTCCATGCCTAGACCATCCCCCTAGACTCCCTCCATGCCTAGACCGTCCCCTAGACTCCTCCAGGCCTAGACCACCCCCTAGACTCCCTCCATGCCTAGACCATCCCCCTAGACATCCCTCCATGCCTAGACCACGCCCCCTAGACTCCCTCCATGCCTAGACCATCCCCCTAGACATCCCTCCAGGCCGAGACCATCCCCCTAGACTCCCTCCATGCCTAGACCATCCCCCCTAGACTCCCTCCATGCCTAGACCATCCCCTAGACTCCATCCATGTCTAGATCACCCCCCTAGACTCCCTCCATTCCTAGACCATCCCCTAGACTCCCTCCATGCCTAGACCATCCCCCCTAGACTCCCTCCATGCCTAGACCATCCCCCTAGACTCCCTCCATGCCTAGACCATCCCCCTAGACATCCCTCCATGCCTAGACCATCCCCTAGACTCCCTCCATGTCTAGACCATCCCCTAGACTCCCTCCATGCCTAGACCATCCCCCTAGACTCCCTCCATGTCTAGACCATCCCCCTAGACTCCCTCCATGTCTAGACCATCCCCTAGACTCCTCCATGTCTAGACCATCCCCTAGACCAGCTCCATGTCTAGACCATCCCCCTAGACTCCCTCCATGCCTAGACCATCCCCCTAGACTCCCTCCATGCCTAGACCATCCCCCTAGACTCCCTCCATGCCTAGACCGTCCCCCTAGACATCCCTCCATGCCTAGACTATCCCCTTAGACTCCTCCATGACTAGACCATCCCCCTAGACTCCCTCCAGGCCTAGACCATCCCCCTAGACTCCCTCCATGCCTAGACCATCCCCCTAGACATCCCTCCATGCCTAGTCCATCCCCCTAGACTCCTTCCATGCCTAGACATCATCCCCCTATGCTCCCTCCATGTCTAGACCATCCCCCTAGACCAGCTCCATGCCTAGACCGTCCCCCCTAGACATCCCTCCATGCCTAGACTATCCCCCTAGACTCCCTCCATGACTAGACCATCCCCTAGACTCCCTCCAGGCCTAGACCATCCCCCTAGACTCACTCCATGCCTAGACCATCCCCCTAGACATCCCTCCAGGCCTAGACCACGCCCCCTAGACTCCCTCCATGCCTAGACCATCCCCCTAGACTCCCTCCATGCCTAGACCATCCCCCTAGACACCATCCATGTCTAGATCACCCCCTAGAATCCCTCCATGTCTAGACCATCCCCTAGACTCCCTCCATGCCTAGACCATCCCCCTAGACTCCCTCCATTCCTAGAGCATCCCCCGAGACTCCCTCCATGCCTAGACCATCCCCCTAGACATCCCTCCATGCCTAGACCATCCCCCTAGACTCCTCCATGCCTAGACCATCCCCCTAGACTCCCTCCATGCCTAGACCATCCCCCTAGACTCCCTCCATGCCTAGACCATCCCCCTAGACTCCCTCCATGTCTAGACCATCCCCCCTAGACTCCTCCATGTCTAGACCATCCCCTAGACCAGCTCCATGTCTAGACCATCCCCTAGACTCCCTCCATGCCTAGACCATCCCCCTAGACTCCCTCCATGCCTAGACCATCCCCTAGACTCCCTCCATGCCTAGACCGTCCCCCTAGACATCCCTCCATGCCTAGACTATCCCCCTTAGACTCCCTCCATGACTAGACCATCCCCCTAGACTCCCTCCAGGCCTAGACCATCCCCCTAGACTCCCTCCATGCCTAGACCATCCCCCTAGACATCCCTCCATGCCTAGTCCATCCCCTAGACTCCTTCCATGCCTAGACCATCCCCCTAGACTCCCTCCATGTCTAGACCATCCCCTAGACCAGCTCCATGTCTAGACCATCCCCCTAGACTCCCTCCATGCCTAGACCATCCCCCTAGACTCCCTCCATGCCTAGACCATCCCCCTAGACTCCCTCCATGCCTAGACCATCCCCCTAGACTCCCTCCATGCCTAGACCATCCCCCTAGACTCCCTCCATGCCTAGACCATCCCCCTAGACATCCCTCCATGCCTAGACCATCCCCCTAGACTCCCTCCATGCCTAGACCATCCCCCTAGACTCCCTCCAGGCCTAGACCATCCCCTAGACTCCATCCATGTCTAGATCACCCCCTAGAATCACTCCATGTCTAGACCATCCCCTAGACTCCCTCCATGCCTAGACCATCCCCCTAGACTCCCTCCATTCCTAGACCATCCCCCGAGACTCCCTCCATGCCTAGACCATCCCCTAGACATCCCTCCATGCCTAGACCATCCCCCTAGACTCCCTCCATGTCTAGACCATCCCCCTAGACTCCCTCCATGCCTAGACCATCCCCCTAGACTCCCTCCATGCCTAGACCATCCCCTAGACTCCTCCATGCCTAGACCATCCCCCTAGACTCCCTCCATGCCTAGACCATCCCCCTAGACCAGCTCCATGTCCATGCCTAGACCATCCCCCTAGACTCCCTCCATGCCTAGACCATCCCCCTAGACTCCCTCCATGCCTAGACCATCCCCCTAGACTCCCTCCATGCCTAGAACGTCCCCCTAGACTCCCTCCAGGCCTAGACCATCCCCCCTAGACTCCCTCCATGCCTAGACCGTCCCCTAGACATCCCTCCATGCCTAGACCATCCCCTAGACTCCCTCCAGGCCTAGACCATCCCCCTAGACTCCCTCCATGCCTAGACCATCCCCCTAGACATCCCTCCATGCCTAGTCCATCCCCCCTAGACTCCTTCCATGCCTAGACCATCCCCCTAGACATCCTCCATGCCTAGACCATCCCCCTAGACCATCCCTCCATGCCTAGACCATCCCCCTAGACTCCCTCCATGCCTAGACCATCCCCCTAGACATCCCTCCATGCCTAGACCATCCCCCTAGACTCCTCCATGCCTAGACCATCCCCTAGACTCCCTCCATGCCTAGACCATCCCCCTAGACTCCCTCCATGCCTAGACCATCCCCCTAGACTCCCTCCATGTCTAGACCATCCCCTAGACTCCCTCCCTAGACCATCCCCTAGACCAGCTCCATGCCTAGACCATCCCCTAGACTCCCTCCATGCCTAGACCATCCCCCTAGACTCCTCCATGCCTAGACCATCCCCCTAGACTCCCTCCATGCCTAGACCGTCCCCCTAGACATCCCTCCATGCCTAGACTATCCCCCTGACTCCTCCATGCCTAGACTCCCTCCATGCCTAGACCATCCCCCTAGACTCCTCCAGGCCTAGACCATCCCCCTAGACTCCCTCCATGCCTAGACCATCCCCCTAGACATCCCTCCATGCCTAGTCCATCCCCCTAGACTCCTTCCATGCCTAGACCATCCCCCCTAGACTCCCTCCATGTCTAGACCATCCCCTAGACCAGCTCCATGCCTAGACCATCCCCCTAGACTCCCTCCATGCCTAGACCATCCCCCTAGATCCATGCCTAGACCATCCCCCTAGACTCCCTCCATGCCTAGACCGTCCCCCTAGACTCCTCCAGGCCTAGACCATCCCCCTAGACTCCCTCCATGCCTAGACCATCCCCCTAGACATCCCTCCATGCCTAGACATCCCCCTAGACTCCCTCCATGCCTAGACCATCCCCCTAGACATCCCTCCAGGCCTAGACCATCGCCCCCTAGACTCCCTCCATGTCTAGATCACCCCCCTAGAATCACTCCATGTCTAGACCATCCCCTAGATCCCATGCCCAGACCATCCCCCCCTAGACTCCCTCCATGCCTAGACCATCCCCTAGACTCCCTCCATTCCTAGACCATCCCCTAGACTCCCTCCATGCCTAGACCATCCCCCTAGACATCCCTCCATGCCTAGACCATCCCCCCTAGACTCCCTCCATGCCTAGACCATCCCCCTAGACTCCCTCCATGCCTAGACCATCCCCCTAGACTCCCTCCATGTCTAGACCATCCCCCTAGACTCCCTCCATGTCTAGACCATCCCCTAGACTCCCTCCATGTCTAGACCATCCCCTAGACCAGCTCCATGTCTAGACCATCCCCCTAGACTCCCTCCATGCCTAGACCATCCCCCTAGACTCCCTCCATGCCTAGACCATCCCCTAGACTCCTCCATGCCTAGACCATCCCCCTAGACTCCTCCAGGCCTAGACCATCCCCTAGACTCCCTCCATGCCTAGACCATCCCCCTAGACATCCCTCCATGCCTAGACCATCCCCTAGACTCCCTCCAGGCCTAGACCATCCCCCTAGACTCCCTCCATGCCTAGACCATCCCCTAGACATCCCTCCATGCCTAGACCATCCATCCCCCTAGACTCCTTCCATGCCTAGACCATCCCCCTAGACATCCCTCCATGCCTAGACCATCCCCCCTAGATCCCCTCCATGCCTAGACCATCCCCTAGACTCCCTCCATGCCTAGACCATCCCCCTAGACTCCCTCCATGCCTAGACCATCCCCCTAGACTCCCTCCATGCCTAGACCATCCCCTAGACTCCCTCCATGCCTAGACCATCCCCCTAGACTCCCTCCATGCCTAGACCATCCCCTAGACTCCTCCAGGCCTAGACCATCCCCCTAGACTCCCTCCATGCCTAGACCATCCCCCTAGACATCCCTCCATGCCTAGACCATCCCCTAGACTCCTCCATGCCTAGACCATCCCCCTAGACTCCCTCCATGCCTAGACCATCCCCTAGACTCCTCCATGTCTAGACCATCCCCCTAGACCAGCTCCATGTCTAGACCATCCCCCTAGACTCCCTCCATGCCTAGACCATCCCCCTAGACTCCCTCCATGCCTAGACCATCCCCCTAGACTCCCTCCATGCCTAGAATCCCCCCTAGACTCCTCCAGGCCTAGACCATCCCCTAGACTCCCTCCATGCCTAGACCATCCCCCTAGACATCCCTCCATGCCTAGACCATCCCCTAGACTCCCTCCATGCCAGACCATCCCCCTAGACTCCCTCCATGCCTAGACCATCCCCTAGACATCCCTCCATGCCTAGACCATCCCCCCCTAGACTCCCTCCATGCCTAGACCATCCCCCCTAGACTCCCTCCATGCCTAGAACATCCCCCTAGACTCCCTCCAGGCCTAGACCATCCCCCTAGACTCCCTCCATGCCTAGACCATCCCCCTAGACATCCCTCCATGCCTAGACCATCCCCCTAGACTCCTCCATGCCTAGACCATCCCCCTAGACTCCCTCCATGCCTAGACCATCCCCCTAGACATCCCTCCATGCCTAGTCCATCCCCCCTAGACTCCTTCCATGCCTAGACCATCCCCTAGACATCCCTCCATGCCTAGACCATCCCCCTAGACATCCCTCCATGCCTAGACCATCCCCTAGACTCCTCCATGCCTAGACCATCCCCCTAGACTCCCTCCATGCCTAGACCATCCCCCTAGACTCCCTCCATGTCTAGACCATCCCCTAGACTCCCTCCAGGCCTAGACCATCCCCTAGACTCCCTCCATGCCTAGACCATCCCCCTAGACTCCCTCCATGTCTAGACCATCCCCCCTAGACTCCCTCCATGCCTAGACCATCCCCCTAGACTCCCTCCAGGCCTAGACCATCCCCCTAGACTCCCTCCATGCCTAGACCATCCCCCTAGACATCCCTCCATGCCAGACCATCCCCCTAGACTCCTCCATGCCCAGACCATCCCCCTAGACTCCCTCCATGCCTAGACCATCCCCCTAGACTCCCTCCATGCCTAGACCATCCCCCTAGACTCCTCCATGTCTAGACCATCACCCTAGACTCCTCCATGTCTAGACCATCCCCTAGACCCTCCATGTCTAGACCATCCCCTAGACTCCCTCCATGCCTAGACCATCCCCCCTAGACTCCTCCATGCCTAGACCATCCCCTAGACTCCCTCCATGCCTAGACCATCCCCCTAGACTCCCTCCAGGCCTAGACCATCCCCCTAGACTCCTCCATGCCTAGACCATCCCCTAGACATCCTCCATGCCTAGACCATCCCCTAGACTCCCTCCCCTAGACCATCCCCCTAGACTCCCTCCATGCCTAGACCATCCCCCTAGACTCCTCCATGCCTAGACCATCCCCCTAGACTCCCTCCATGCCTAGACCATCCCCCTAGACCCTCCATTCTCAGAGCATCCCCGAGACTCCCTCCATGCCTAGACCATCCCCCTAGACATCCCTCCATGCCTAGACCATCCCCTAGACTCCCTCCATGCCTAGACCATCCCCTAGACTCCCTCCATGCCTAGACCATCCCCCTAGACTCCTCCATGCCTAGACCATCCCCCTAGACTCCCTCCATGCCTAGACCATCCCCCTAGACTCCCTCCATGTCTAGACCATCCCCTAGACCATCCATGTCTAGACCATCCCCTAGACTCCTCCATGCCTAGACCATCCCCTAGACTCCTCCATGCCTAGACCATCCCCCTAGACTCCTCCATGCCTAGACCGTCCCCCTAGACATCCCTCCATGCCTAGACTATCCCCCTAGACTCCCTCCATGACTAGACCATCCCCCTAGACTCCTCCAGGCCTAGACCATCCCCCTAGACTCCCTCCATGCCTAGACCATCCCCCTAGACATCCCTCCATGCCTAGTCCATCCCCCCTAGACTCCTTCCATGCCTAGACCATCCCCTAGACTCCCTCCATGCCTAGACCATCCCCCTAGACTCCTCCATGCCTAGACCATCCCCCCTAGACATCCCTCCATGCCTAGCCTAGACTCCTCCATGACTAGACCATCCCCTAGACTCCTCCATGCCTAGACCATCCCCCCCTAGACTCACTCCATGCCTAGACCATCCCCCTAGACATCCCTCCATGCCTAGACCATCCCCCTAGACTCCTCCATGCCTAGACCATCCCCTAGACTCCCTCCATGCCTAGACCATCCCCCTAGACTCCCTCCATGTCTAGACCACCCCCTAGAATCCCTCCATGTCTAGACCATCCCCTAGACTCCCTCCATGCCTAGACCATCCCCTAGACTCCCTCCATGCCTAGACCATCCCCCGAGACTCCCTCCATGCCTAGACCATCCCCCTAGACATCCCTCCATGCCTAGACCATCCCCCCTAGACTCCCTCCATGTCTAGACCATCCCCGAGACTCCCTCCATGCCTAGACCATCCCCCTAGACTCCCTCCATGTCTAGACCATCCCCCTAGACTCCCTCCATGTCTAGACCATCCCCTAGACTCCCTCCATGTCTAGACCATCCCCTAGACCAGCTCCATGTCTAGACCATCCCCCTAGACTCCCTCCATGCCTAGACCATCCCCCTAGACTCCCTCCATGCCTAGACCATCCCCCTAGACTCCTCCATGCCTAGACCATCCCCTAGACATCCCTCCATGCCTAGACCATCCCCCTAGACTCCCTCCATGCCTAGACCATCCCCCTAGACTCCCTCCAGGCCTAGACCATCCCCCTAGACTCCCTCCATGCCTAGACCATCCCCCCTAGACATCCCTCCATGCCTAGACCATCCCCTAGACTCCTTCCCTAGACCATCCCCCTAGCTCCCTCCATGTCTAGACCATCCTAGACCAGCTCCATGCCTAGACTCCCCCTAGACATCCCTCCATGCCTAGACCATCCCCCTTAGACTCCCTCCATGACTAGACCATCCCCCTAGACTCCCTCCAGGCCTAGACCATCCCCCTAGACTCACTCCATGCCTAGACCATCCCCCTAGACATCCCTCCAGGCCTAGACCACCCCCTAGACTCCCTCCATGCCTAGACCATCCCCCTAGACTCCCTCCATGCCTAGACCATCCCCTAGACTCCATCCATGTCTAGATCACCCCCCTAGATCCCTCCATGTCTAGACCATCCCCCTAGACTCCTCCATGCCTAGACCATCCCCCTAGACTCCCTCCATTCCTAGAGCATCCCCGAGACTCCCTCCATGCCTAGACCATCCCCCTAGACATCCCTCCATGCCTAGACCATCCCCCTAGACTCCCTCCATGTCTAGACCATCCCCCTAGACTCCCTCCATGCCTAGACCATCCCCCTAGACTCCCTCCATGTCTAGACCATCCCCCTAGACTCCCTCCATGTCTAGACCATCCCCTAGACTCCCTCCATGTCTAGACCATCCCCCTAGACCAGCTCCATGTCTAGACCATCCCCCTAGACTCCCTCCATGCCTAGACCATCCCCCTAGACTCCTCCATGCCTAGACCATCCCCTAGACTCCCTCCATGCCTAGACCGTCCCCCAGACATCCCTCCATGCCTAGACTATCCCCCTTAGACTCCCTCCATGACTAGACCATCCCCCTAGACTCCCTCCAGGCCTAGACCATCCCCCTAGACTCCCTCCATGCCTAGACCATCCCCCTAGACATCCCTCCATGCCTAGTCCATCCCCCTAGACTCCTTCCATGCCTAGACCATCCCCCTAGACTCTCCTCCATCCCCCTAGACCAGCTCCCCTAGATCCCCTAGACTCCTCCATCCTAGACCATCCCCCTAGACTCCCTCCATGCCTAGACCATCCCCCTAGACTCCCTCCATGCCTAGACCATCCCCCTAGACTCCCTCCAGGCCTAGACCATCCCCCTAGACTCCCTCCATGCCTAGACCATCCCCCTAGACATCCCTCCATGCCTAGACCATCCCCCTAGACTCCCTCCATGCCTAGACCATCCCCCTAGACATCCCTCCAGGCCTAGACCACGCCCCTAGACTCCATCCATGTCTAGACCACCCCCTAGAATCCCTCCATGTCTAGACCATCCCCCTAGACTCCTCCATGCCTAGACCATCCCCTAGACTCCCTCCATTCCTAGACCATCCCCCTAGACTCCCTCCATGCCTAGACCATCCCCCTAGACATCCCTCCATGCCTAGACCATCCCCCTAGACTCCCTCCATGTCTAGACCATCCCCCTAGACTCCCTCCATGCCTAGACCATCCCCCCTAGACTCCCTCCATGTCTAGACCATCCCCCTAGACTCCCTCCCCTAGACCATCCCCAGACTCCCTCCATGTCTAGACCATCCCCTAGACCAGCTCCATGTCTAGACCATCCCCCTAGACTCCCTCCATGCCTAGACCATCCCCCTAGACTCCCTCCATGCCTAGACCATCCCCCTAGACTCCCTCCATGCCTAGAACGTCCCCCCTAGACTCCCTCCAGGCCTAGACCATCCCCCCTAGACTCCCTCCATGCCTAGACCGTCCCCCTAGACATCCCTCCATGCCTAGACCATCCCCTAGACTCCCTCCAGGCCTAGACCATCCCCCTAGACTCCCTCCATGCCTAGACCATCCCCCTAGACATCCCTCCATGCCTAGTCCATCCCCCTAGACTCCTTCCATGCCTAGACCATCCCCCTAGACATCCCTCCATGCCTAGACCATCCCCCTAGACTCCCTCCATGCCTAGACCATCCCCCTAGACTCCCTCCATGCCTAGACCATCCCCTAGACTCCCTCCATGCCTAGACCATCCCCTTAGACTCCCTCCATGTCTAGACCATCCCCCTAGACTCCCTCCATGCCTAGACCATCCCCTAGACTCCCTCCCCTAGACCATCCCCTAGACTCCTCCAGGCCTAGACCATCCCCCCTAGACTCCTCCATGCCTAGACCATCCCCCTAGACATCCCTCCATGCCTAGACTATCCCCCTAGACTCCCTCCATGACTAGACCATCCCCCTAGACTCCCTCCATGTCTAGACCATCCCCTAGACTCCCTCCATGTCTAGACCATCCCCCTAGACCAGCTCCATGTCTAGACCATCCCCCTAGACTCCCTCCATGCCTAGACCATCCCCCCTAGACTCCCTCCATGCCTAGACCATCCCCCTAGACTCCCTCCATGCCTAGAACGTCCCCCCTAGACTCCCTCCAGGCCTAGACCATCCCCTAGACTCCCTCCATGCCTAGACATCCCCCTAGACATCCCTCCATGCCTAGACCATCCCCCTAGACTCCCTCCAGGCCTAGACCATCCCCCTAGACTCCTCCATGCCTAGACCATCCCCCTAGACATCCCTCCATGCCTAGTCCATCCCCCCTAGACTCCCTCCATGCCTAGACCATCCCCCTAGACTCCTCCATGCCTAGAACGTCCCCCTAGACTCCCTCCAGGCCTAGACCATCCCCCTAGACTCCCTCCATGCCTAGACCATCCCCCTAGACATCCCTCCATGCCTAGACCATCCCCCTAGACTCCCTCCAGGCCTAGACCATCCCCTAGACTCCTCCATGCCTAGACCATCCCCCTAGACATCCCTCCATGCCTAGTCCATCCCCCTAGACTCCTTCCATGCCTAGACCATCCCCCTAGACATCCCTCCATGCCTAGACCATCCCCCTAGACTCCCTCCATGCCTAGACCATCCCCCTAGACTCCTCCATGCCTAGACCATCCCCCCTAGACTCCCTCCATGCCTAGACCATCCCCCTAGACTCCCTCCATGTCTAGACCATCCCCTAGACTCCCTCCATGCCTAGACCATCCCCCTAGACTCCCTCCATGCCTAGACCATCCCCTAGACTCCCTCCATGTCTAGACCATCCCCCTAGACTCCCTCCATGCCTAGACCATCCCCCTAGACTCCCTCCAGGCCTAGACCATCCCCCTAGACTCCCTCCATGCCTAGACCATCCCCCTAGACATCCTCCATGCCTAGACTATCCCCTAGACTCCTCCATGTCTAGACCATCCCCCTAGACTCCCTCCATGCCTAGACCATCCCCTAGACTCCTCCATGTCTAGACCATCCCCCTAGACATCCCTCCATGCCTAGACCATCCCCCTAGACTCCTTCCATGCCTAGACTATCCCCCTAGACTCCCTCCATGTCTAGACCATCCCCCTAGACTCCCTCCATGCCTAGACCATCCCCCTAGACTCCCTCCATGTCTAGACCATCCCCCTAGACTCCCTCCATGTCTAGACCATCACCCTAGACTCCCTCCATGTCTAGACCATCCCCTAGACCAGCTCCATGTCTAGACCATCCCCTAGACTCCCTCCATGCCTAGACCATCCCCCTAGACTCCCTCCATGCCTAGACCATCCCCCTAGACTCCCTCCATGCCTAGACCATCCCCCTAGACTCCTCCAGGCCTAGACCATCCCCCTAGACTCCCTCCATGCCTAGACCGTCCCCCTAGACATCCCTCCATGCCTAGACCATCCCCCTAGACTCCCTCCATGACTAGACCATCCCCCTAGACTCCCTCCAGGCCTAGACCATCCCCTAGACTCCCTCCATGCCTAGACCATCCCCCTAGACATCCCTCCATGCCTAGACCATCCCCCTAGACTCCTTCCATGCCTAGACCATCCCCTAGACTCCCTCCATGCCTAGACCATCCCCCTAGACCCCCTCCATGCCTAGACCATCCCCCTAGACTCCATCCATGCCTAGACCATCCCCCTAGACTCCCTCCATGCCTAGACCATCCCCCTAGACTCCTCCAGGCCTAGACCATCCCCCTAGACCCCCTCCATGCCTAGACCATCCCCCTAGACTCCCTCCAGGCCTAGACCATCCCCCTAGACTCCCTCCAGGCCTAGACCATCCCCCTAGACTCCTCCATGCCTAGACCATCCCCTAGACTCCCTCCAGGCCTAGACCATCCCCCTAGACTCCTCCAGGCCTAGACCATCCCCCTAGACTCCCTCCATGCCTAGACCATCCCCCTAGACTCCCTCCAGGCCTAGACCATCCCCCTAGACTCCCTCCATGTCTAGACCATCCCCTAGACTCCCTCCATGTCTAGACCATCCCCCTAGACTCCCTCCAGGCCTAGACCATCCCCCTAGACTCCCTCCATGCCTAGACCATCCCCCTAGACTCCCTCAGGCCTAGACCACCCCCCTAGACTCCTCCAGGCCTAGACCATCCCCCTAGACTCCCTCCATGCCTAGACCATCCCCCTAGACTCCTCCAGGCCTAGACCATCCCCCCTAGACTCCCTCCATGTCTAGACCATCCCCTAGACTCCTCCATGCCTAGACCATCCCCCTAGACTCCCTCCATGCCTAGACCATCCCCCTAGACTCCCTCCAGGCCTAGACCATCCCCCTAGACTCCCTCCATGCCTAGACCATCCCCTAGAATCCTCCATGTCTAGACCATCCCCCTAGACTCCCTCCATGCCTAGACCATCCCCCTAGACTCCCTCCATTCCTAGACCATCCCCGAGACTCCTCCAGGCCTAGACCATCCCCCTAGACTCCCTCCAGGCCTAGACCATCCCCCTAGACTCCCTCCAGGCCTAGACCATCCGCCCTAGACTCCCCCATGCCTAGACCATCCCCTAGACTCCTCCAGGCCTAGACCATCCCCCCTAGACTCCCTCCATGTCTAGACCATCCCCTAGACTCCCTCCATGCCTAGACCATCCCCCTAGACTCCCTCCAGGCCTAGACCATCCCCCTAGACTCCCTCCATGCCTAGACCATCCCCCTAGACTCCCTCCAGGCCTAGACCACCCCCCCCTAGACTCCCTCCAGGCCTAGACCATCCCCCTAGACTCCCTCCATGCCTAGACCATCTCCCTAGACTCCCTCCAGGCCTAGACCATCCCCCCTAGACTCCCTCCATGTCTAGACCATCCCCTAGACTCCCTCCAAGCCTAGACCATCCCTCCCTAGACTCCTCCATGCCTAGACCATCCCCCTAGACTCCCTCCAGGCCTAGACCATCCCCCTAGACTCCCTCCATGCCTAGACCATCCCCCTAGAATCCCTCCATGTCTAGACCATCCCCTAGACTCCCTCCATGCCTAGACCATCCCCCTAGACTCCCTCCATTCCTAGACCATCCCCGAGACTCCCTCCATGCCTAGACCATCCCCCTAGACATCCCTCCATGCCTAGACCATCCCCTAGACTCCCTCCATGTCTAGACCATCCCCCTAGACTCCCTCCATGCTTAGACCATCCCCCTAGACTCCCTCCATGTCTAGACCATCCCCCTAGACTCCCTCCATGTCTAGACCATCCCCCTAGACTCCTCCATGTCTAGACCATCCCCTAGACCAGCTCCATGTCTAGACCATCCCCCTAGACTCCCTCCATGCCTAGACCATCCCCCTAGACTCCCCCATGCCTAGACCATCCCCCTAGACTCCTCCATGCCTAGACCATCCCCCTAGACATCCCTCCATGCCTAGTCCATCCCCTAGACTCCTTCCATGCCTAGACCATCCCCCTATGCTCCCTCCATGTCTAGACCATCCCCCTAGACCAGCTCCATGCCTAGACCGTCCCCCCTAGACATCCCTCCATGCCTAGACTATCCCCTTAGACTCCCTCCATGACTAGACCATCCCCCTAGACTCCCTCCAGGCCTAGACCATCCCCCTAGACTCACTCCATGCCTAGACCATCCCCTAGACATCCCTCCAGGCCTAGACCACGCCCCTAGACTCCCTCCATGCCTAGACCATCCCCCTAGACTCCCTCCATGCCTAGACCATCCCCCTAGACTCCATCCATGTCTAGATCACCCCCCTAGAATCCCTCCATGTCTAGACCATCCCCTAGACTCCCTCCATGCCTAGACCATCCCCCTAGACTCCTCCATTCCTAGAGCATCCCCCGAGACTTCCTCCATGCCTAGACCATCCCCCTAGACATCCCTCCATGCCTAGACCATCCCCCTAGACTCCATCCATGTCTAGACCATCCCCCTAGACTCCCTCCATGCCTAGACCATCCCCCTAGACTCCCTCCATGTCTAGACCATCCCCCTAGACTCCCTCCATGTCTAGACCATCCCCTAGACTCCCTCCATGTCTAGACCATCCCCTAGACCAGCTCCATGTCTAGACCATCCCCCTAGACTCCCTCCATGCCTAGACCATCCCCCTAGACTCCCTCCATGCCTAGACCATCCCCTAGACTCCCTCCATGCCTAGACCGTCCCCCTAGACATCCCTCCATGCCTAGACTATCCCCCTTAGACTCCCTCCATGACTAGACCATCCCCCTAGACTCCCTCCAGGCCTAGACCATCCCCCTAGACTCCCTCCATGCCTAGACCATCCCCCTAGACATCCCTCCATGCCTAGTCCATCCCCCTAGACTCCTTCCATGCCTAGACCATCCCCCTATGCTCCCTCCATGTCTAGACCATCCCCCTAGACCAGCTCCATGTCTAGACCATCCCCCTAGACTCCCTCCATGCCTAGACCATCCCCTAGACTCCCTCCATGCCTAGACCATCCCCCTAGACTCCCTCCATGCCTAGACCGTCCCCCTAGACTCCCTCCAGGCCTAGACCACCCCCTAGACTCCCTCCATGCCTAGACCATCCCCCTAGACATCCCTCCATGCCTAGACCATCCCCCTAGACTCCCTCCATGCCTAGACCATCCCCCTAGACATCCCTCCAGGCCTAGACCACGCCCCCTAGACTCCATCCATGTCTAGATCACCCCCCTAGAATCACTCCATGTCTAGACCATCCCCCTAGACTCCCTCCATGCCTAGACCATCCCCTAGACTCCCTCCATTCCTAGACCATCCCCGAGACTCCCTCCATGCCTAGACCATCCCCCTAGACATCCCTCCATGCCTAGACCATCCCCCTAGACTCCCTCCATGTCTAGACCATCCCCCTAGACTCCCTCCATGCCTAGACCATCCCCACTAGACTCCCTCCATGTCTAGACCATCCCCCTAGACTCCCTCCATGTCTAGACCATCCCCCTAGACTCCCTCCATGTCTAGACCATCCCCTAGACCAGCTCCATGTCTAGACCATCCCCCTAGACTCCCTCCATGCCTAGACCATCCCCCTAGACTCCCTCCATGCCTAGACCATCCCCCTAGACTCCTCCATGCCTAGAACGTCCCCCTAGACTCCCTCCAGGCCTAGACCATCCCCCTAGACTCCCTCCATGCCTAGACCGTCCCCCTAGACATCCCTCCATGCCTAGACCATCCCCTAGACTCCCTCCAGGCCTAGACCATCCCCCTAGACATCCCTCCATGCCTAGTCCATCCCCTAGACTCCTTCCATGCCTAGACCATCCCCCTAGACATCCCTCCATGCCTAGACCATCCCCCTAGACTCCCTCCATGCCTAGAACATCCCCCCTAGACTCCCTCCAGGCCTAGACCATCCCCCTAGACTCCCTCCATGCCTAGACCATCCCCCTAGACATCCCTCCATGCCTAGACCATCCCCCTAGACTCCCTCCATGCCTAGACCATCCCCCTAGACATCCCTCCCTAGTCCATCCCCTAGACTCCTTCCATGCCTAGACCATCCCCCTAGACATCCCTCCATGCCTAGACCATCCCCCTAGACCCCTCCATGCCTAGACCATCCCCCCTAGACTCCCTCCATGCCTAGACCATCCCCCTAGACTCCCTCCATGCCTAGACCATCCCCCTTAGACTCCCTCCATGTCTAGACCATCCCCTAGACTCCTCCAGGCCTAGACCATCCCCCTAGACTCCCTCCATGCCTAGACCATCCCCTAGACTCCCTCCATGTCTAGACCATCCCCCTAGACTCCCTCCATGCCTAGACCATCCCCCCTAGACTCCCTCCAGGCCTAGACCATCCCCCTAGACTCCCTCCATGCCTAGACCATCCCCCTAGACATCCCTCCATGCCTAGACTATCCCCCTAGACTCCCTCCATGTCTAGACCATCCCCCTAGACTCCCTCCATGTCTAGACCATCCCCCTAGACTCCCTCCATGTCTAGACCATCCCCCTAGACCAGCTCCATGTCTAGACCATCCCCCTAGACTCCTCCATGCCTAGACCATCCCCCTAGACTCCCTCCATGCCTAGACCATCCCCCTAGACTCCCTCCATGCCTAGAACGTCCCCCTAGACTCCCTCCATGCCTAGACCATCCCCTAGACTCCCTCCATGCCTAGACCGTCCCCCTAGACATCCCTCCATGCCTAGACCATCCCCCTAGACACCCTCCAGGCCTAGACAATCCCCCTAGACTCCCTCCATGCCTAGACCATCCCCTAGACATCCCTCCATGCCTAGTCCATCCCCCTAGACTCCCTCCATGCCTAGACCATCCCCTAGACTCCCTCCATGCCTAGAACGTCCCCCTAGACTCCCTCCAGGCCTAGACCATCCCCCTAGACTCCCTCCATGCCTAGACCGTCCCCCTAGACATCCCTCCATGCCTAGACCTTCCCCTAGACTCCCTCCAGGCCTAGACCATCCCCCTAGACTCCCTCCATGCCTAGACCATCCCCCTAGACATCCCTCCATGCCTAGTCCATCCCCTAGACTCCTTCCATGCCTAGACCATCCCCCTAGACATCCCTCCATGCCTAGACCATCCCCCTAGACCCCTCCATGCCTAGACCATCCCCTAGACTCCCTCCATGCCTAGACCATCCCCCTAGACTCCCTCCATGCCTAGACCATCCCCCTAGACTCCCTCCATGTCTAGACCATCCCCTAGACTCCCTCCAGGCCTAGACCATCCCCCTAGACTCCCTCCATGCCTAGACCATCCCCCTAGACTCCCTCCATGTCTAGACCATCCCCCTAGACTCCCTCCATGCCTAGACCATCCCCCTAGACTCCTCCAGGCCTAGACCATCCCCTAGACTCCTCCATGCCTAGACCATCCCCCTAGACATCCCTCCATGCCTAGACTATCCCCCTAGACTCCCTCCATGTCTAGACCATCCCCCTAGACTCCCTCCATGCCTAGACCATCCCCTAGACTCCCTCCATGTCTAGACCATCCCCCTAGACTCCCTCCATGTCTAGACCATCCCCTAGACTCCTCCATGTCTAGACCATCCCCTAGACCAGCTCCATGTCTAGACCATCCCCCTAGACTCCCTCCATGCCTAGACCATCCCCCTAGACTCCTCCATGCCTAGACCATCCCCCTAGACTCCCTCCATCCCTAGACCGTCCCCATAGACTCCCTCCAGGCCTAGACCATCCCCCTAGACTCCCTCCCTCCATGCCTAGACCGTCCCCCCTAGACATCCCTCCATGCCTAGACCATCCCCTTAGACTCCCTCCATGACTAGACCATCCCCTAGACTCCCTCCAGGCCTAGACCATCCCCCTAGACTCCTCCATGCCTAGACCATCCCCCTAGACTCCCTCCATGCCTAGACCGTCCCCCTAGACTCCTCCAGGCCTAGACCATCCCCCCTAGACTCCCTCCATGCCTAGACCATCCCCCTAGACATCCCTCCATGCCTAGACCATCCCCCTAGACTCCCTCCATGACTAGACCATCCCCCTAGACTCCCTCCAGGCCTAGACCATCCCCTAGACTCCCTCCATGCCTAGACCATCCCCCTAGACATCCCTCCATGCCTAGTCCATCCCCCTAGACTCCTTCCATGCCTAGACCATCCCCCTAGACATCCCTCCATGCCTAGACCATCCCCTAGACCCCCTCCATGCCTAGACCATCCCCCTAGACTCCCTCCATGCCTAGACCATCCCCTAGACTCCCTCCATGCCTAGACCATCCCCCTAGACTCCCTCCAGGCCTAGACCATCCCCCTAGACCCCTCCATGCCTAGACCATCCCCCTAGACTCCTCCAGGCCTAGACCATCCCCCTAGACTCCCTCCAGGCCTAGACCATCCCCCTAGACTCCCTCCATGCCTAGACCATCCCCCTAGACTCCCTCCAGGCCTAGACCATCCCCCTAGACTCCTCCAGGCCTAGACCATCCCCCTAGACTCCCTCCATGCCTAGACCATCCCCCTAGACTCCCTCCAGGCCTAGACCATCCCCCTAGACTCCCTCCATGTCTAGACCATCCCCTAGACTCCCTCCATGTCTAGACCATCCCCTAGACTCCCTCCAGGCCTAGACCATCCCCTAGACTCCCTCCATGCCTAGACCATCCCCTAGACTCCCTCCAGGCCTAGACCATCCCCCTAGACTCCTCCAGGCCTAGACCATCCCCCTAGACTCCCTCCATGCCTAGACCATCCCCCTAGACTCCCTCCAGGCCTAGACCATCCCCCTAGACTCCCTCCATGCCTAGACCATCCCCCTAGACATCCCTCCATGCCTAGACTATCCCCCTAGACTCCCTCCATGTCTAGACCATCCCCCTAGACTCCCTCCATGTCTAGACCATCCCCCTAGACTCCCTCCATGTCTAGACCATCCCCCTAGACTCCTCCATGTCTAGACCATCCCCTAGACCAGCTCCATGTCTAGACCATCCCCCTAGACTCCTCCATGCCTAGACCGTCCCCTAGACTCCCTCCATGCCTAGACCATCCCCTAGACTCCCTCCATGCCTAGAACGTCCCCCTAGACTCCCTCCAGGCCTAGACCATCCCCCTAGACTCCCTCCATGCCTAGACCGTCCCCCTAGACATCCCTCCATGCCTAGACCATCCCCCCTAGACTCCCTCCAGGCCTAGACCATCCCCCTAGACTCCCTCCATGCCTAGACCATCCCCCTAGACATCCCTCCATGCCTAGTCCATCCCCTAGACTCCCTCCATGCCTAGACCATCCCCCTAGACTCCCTCCATGCCTAGAACGTCCCCTAGACTCCCTCCAGGCCTAGACCATCCCCTAGACTCCCTCCATGCCTAGACCGTCCCCCTAGACATCCCTCCATGCCTAGACCATCCCCCTAGACTCCCTCCAGGCCTAGACCATCCCCCTAGACTCCCTCCATGCCTAGACCATCCCCCTAGACATCCCTCCATGCCTAGTCCATCCCCCTAGACTCCTTCCATGCCTAGACCATCCCCCTAGACATCCCTCCATGCCTAGACCATCCCCCTAGACCCCCTCCATGCCTAGACCATCCCCCTAGACTCCTCCATGCCTAGACCATCCCCCTAGACTCCCTCCATGCCTAGACCATCCCCTTAGACTCCCTCCATGTCTAGACCATCCCCCTAGACTCCCTCCAGGCCTAGACCATCCCCCTAGACTCCCTCCATGCCTAGACCATCCCCCTAGACTCCCTCCATGTCTAGACCATCCCCCTAGACTCCCTCCATGCCTAGACCATCCCCCTAGACTCCCTCCAGGCCTAGACCATCCCCCTAGACTCCCTCCATGCCTAGACCATCCCCCTAGACATCCCTCCATGCCTAGACTATCCCCCTAGACTCCCTCCATGTCTAGACCATCCCCCTAGACTCCCTCCATGCCTAGACCATCCCCCTAGACTCCCTCCATGTCTAGACCATCCCCCTAGACTCCCTCCATGTCTAGACCATCACCCTAGACTCCCTCCATGTCTAGACCATCCCCTAGACCAGCTCCATGTCTAGACCATCCCCCTAGACTCCCTCCATGCCTAGACCATCCCCCTAGACTCCTCCATGCCTAGACCATCCCCTAGACTCCCTCCATGCCTAGACCATCCCCCTAGACTCCCTCCAGGCCTAGACCATCCCCCCTAGACTCCCTCCATGCCTAGACCGTCCCCCTAGACATCCCTCCATGCCTAGACCATCCCCCTTAGACTCCCTCCATGACTAGACCATCCCCTAGACTCCCTCCAGGCCTAGACCATCCCCCTAGACTCCCTCCATGCCTAGACCATCCCCCTAGACATCCCTCCATGCCTAGTCCATCCCCCTAGACTCCTTCCATGCCTAGACCATCCCCCTAGACATCCCTCCATGCCTAGACCATCCCCCTAGACCCCCTCCATGCCTAGACCATCCCCCTAGACTCCCTCCATGCCTAGACCATCCCCCTAGACTCCCTCCATGCCTAGACCATCCCCCTAGACTCCCTCCAGGCCTAGACCATCCCCCTAGACCCCCTCCATGCCTAGACCATCCCCCTAGACTCCCTCCAGGCCTAGACCATCCCCCTAGACTCCCTCCAGGCCTAGACCATCCCCCTAGACTCCTCCATGCCTAGACCATCCCCCTAGACTCCCTCCAGGCCTAGACCATCCCCCTAGACTCCCTCCAGGCCTAGACCATCCCCCCTAGACTCCTCCATGCCTAGACCATCCCCCTAGACTCCCTCCAGGCCTAGACCATCCCCCTAGACTCCCTCCATGTCTAGACCATCCCCTAGACTCCTCCATGTCTAGACCATCCCCTAGACTCCCTCCAGGCCTAGACCATCCCCCTAGACTCCCTCCATGCCTAGACCATCCCCCTAGACTCCCTCCAGGCCTAGACCACCCCCTAGACTCCCTCCAGGCCTAGACCATCCCCCTAGACTCCCTCCATGCCTAGACCATCCCCTAGACTCCCTCCAGGCCTAGACCATCCCCCTAGACTCCCTCCATGTCTAGACCATCCCCTAGACTCCTCCAGGCCTAGACCATCCCCCTAGACTCCCTCCATGCCTAGACCATCCCCCTAGACTCCCTCCAGGCCTAGACCATCCCCCTAGACTCCCTCCATGCCTAGACCATCCCCCTAGAATCCCTCCATGTCTAGACCATCCCCCTAGACTCCCTCCATGCCTAGACCATCCCCCTAGACTCCCTCCATTCCTAGACCATCCCCGAGACTCCCTCCAGGCCTAGACCATCCCCCTAGACTCCCTCCAGGCCTAGACCATCCCCCTAGACTCCCTCCAGGCCTAGACCATCCGCCCTAGACTCCCTCCATGCCTAGACCATCCCCCTAGACTCCCTCCAGGCCTAGACCATCCCCCTAGACTCCCTCCATGTCTAGACCATCCCCCTAGACTCCCTCCATGTCTAGACCATCCCCCTAGACTCCCTCCAGGCCTAGACCATCCCCTAGACTCCCTCCATGCCTAGACCATCCCCCTAGACTCCCTCCAGGCCTAGACCACCCCCCTAGACTCCCTCCAGGCCTAGACCATCCCCCTAGACTCCCTCCATGCCTAGACCATCTCCCTAGACTCCTCCAGGCCTAGACCATCCCCCTAGACTCCCTCCATGTCTAGACCATCCCCTAGACTCCCTCCAAGCCTAGACCATCCCCCCTAGACTCCCTCCATGCCTAGACCATCCCCTAGACTCCCTCCAGGCCTAGACCATCCCCCTAGACTCCCTCCATGCCTAGACCATCCCCCTAGAATCCCTCCATGTCTAGACCATCCCCCTAGACTCCCTCCATGCCTAGACCATCCCCCTAGACTCCCTCCATTCCTAGACCATCCCCGAGACTCCCTCCATGCCTAGACCATCCCCCTAGACATCCCTCCATGCCTAGACCATCCCCCTAGACTCCCTCCATGTCTAGACCATCCCCCTAGACTCCCTCCATGCTTAGACCATCCCCCTAGACTCCCTCCATGTCTAGACCATCCCCCTAGACTCCCTCCATGTCTAGACCATCCCCTAGACTCCCTCCATGTCTAGACCATACCCCTAGACCAGCTCCATGTCTAGACCATCCCCCTAGACTCCTCCATGCCTAGACCATCCCCCTAGACTCCCCCATGCCTAGACCATCCCCCTAGACTCCCTCCATGCCTAGACCGTCCCCCTAGACTCCTCCAGGCCTAGACCATCCCCCTAGACTCCCTCCATGCCTAGACCGTCCCCCTAGACATCCCTCCATGCCTAGACCATCCCCCTTAGACTCCCTCCATGACTAGACCATCCCCCTAGACTCCCTCCAGGCCTAGACCATCCCCCTAGACTCCTCCATGCCTAGACCATCCCCCTAGACATCCCTCCATGCCTAGACCATCCCCCTAGACATCCCTCCATGCCTAGACCATCCCCCTAGACCCCCTCCATGCCTAGACCATCCCCCTAGACTCCCTCCATGCCTAGACCATCCCCCTAGACTCCCTCCATGCCTAGACCATCCCCCCTAGACTCCCTCCAGGCCTAGACCATCCCCCCTAGACTCCCTCCCTCTCTACTCTCATGTCCTCCCCTGTCCACTCCCCTTGGCTGGGTCAGTAAAGCAGGGGGATTGACTGTGTGCTGCTGCAGATGTACAGTCTGGAGAGAGGCCAGGTTGCCTTGCCTGGGATAACATGTGGTCATGGACTATTTACCCTGGCACCCTTTCAGACTGTCTCCCACACACCATGCTGTGTCCATGCCAGATTCACAGTACTAGCAATGGCTGAACACCCTGTCTACTTCCTCTAGGGGGATTATCCGGATGAGAATTTCAGGTTGAGATTATCAGGTTGAGTTGTTACCAAGTATAATTGATGATTAATTGTATTGACAGAACAAATTCATACTTAATAAGATTCTATGTCTCTAAAAGTAATTCAAGTATATACAAAACTGAACATAAAAGCCAGTCAGATATATTGCTTTGTAATGAGGTTCATCCACTTCAATTTACCCAACCTTGTTAATTCTCAGCTAAGGGCTGAGGAGTGATTGTCTAGACATTCTGCTGGTGTCTAGGTATACCCAGATGCTGTTTTTCACAGATTCTCCACGACATTACATTCTACCATTCTGTGCTTCTGTCTCTTATTAACAAACATCTACACTCTCAGAAAAAAGTGTTCCAAAGGGGTTCTTTGGCTGTACCCATAGAAGAACCCTTTTTGTTTCCAGGTAGAACCAGCAGCATACCACCCTGCATACCACTGCTGGCTTGCTTCTGAAGCTAAACAGGGTTGCTCCTGGTCAGTCTGTGGATGAGGGACCACATGCTGCTAGAAGTAGTGTTGGAGGGCCAGTAGGAGGCACTCTTTCCTATGGTCTAAGAAATATCCCAATTCCAGTGACACTGCCCTGTGTAGGGTGCTGTCTTTCGGATGGGATGGTAAACAGGTGTCCTGACTCTGTGAAGTCATTAAAGATCCCATGGCACTTATTGTAAGAGTAGGGGTGTTAACCCTGGTGTCCTGGCTAAATTCCCAATCTGGCCCTCAAACCATCATGGTCACCTAATAATCCCCAGTTTACAATTGGCACATTCATACCCTCCTCTCCCCTGTAACTATTCCCTGGGTCATTGCTGTAAATGAGAATATGTTCTCAGTCAACTTCCCTGGTTAAATCATAGATAAATAAAAACCTCTGTGGAAGGGATCAAGATGAAACCCAAAAGGGTTCTACCTGGAACCATAAAGGGTTATCCTATGGGGACAGCGAAATAACCCTTTTTATGTTCTAGATAGCGTGGTTTTTCTAAGAGTGTATGTTGGAAGACTTCTGCAGGCTGGGGTGTTTTCTGAACCAAACACTGAAAACTAACATCCGTACCCTGCAGCTTTTGGTTGTGAGAGTAAGCTCAAATGTAACATTTGAAAGCTGCAGCAATTACTTATATTCAATCTTTTAAAATGAATCTCTGCTATTATTACAATGATTAAATGGTTATTGTGCTTTTAAATGAAATAACCCCAGTAAACATAAGATGTCTAAATATTAGTTAATAATAATTTGTCAACAATAATAATTTATCCTATGTACACTCAGCAAAAAAAGAAACGTCTGTGAAGATCTGTGAAGTCATTTGGATTTTTACTAATTATCTTTGAAAGACAGTATCCTGAAAAAGGGACGTTTCTTTTTTTGCTGAGGTTATCTTGATGGTTGATACTTGATATACAGTACATTGAAAGTCTAAATCTATACTACAACAAGCATTCCATTTACACCATGTTCAGTGTTCTCTACAGGTCTGGAAGGGTTAGATCATTTTAGTTTCTGGTTTTCATTCTAAAATCAACTAATATAAGCTGTCCATCTAAAATCCAACAGAAGGCATGATATCATGTAAGGTCGCGATAGAAGTAATCTTTTTGAGTCATGTACTTTTGAAGTTTCATATTGTAGTTTGACTATAGCAACAAGCCAGGTCAATCCCTGTGCACAGAAGTCATCACTGAAGGCATATAAAAGATGTGTGTTGTGGATGATCTGTCCTCTGTATGCCTCTCTGGGTTGAATGTACTGTGCTATCCAAATCCCGCCACTCCATATTTGTAATAGTTGCTTATTACTTACAACAGTAGGAATCAGCCTTATATTGTCTGCTTCCCAAATGGCTCATTATTCCCTACATAGTTCACTACTTTTGACCAGAGCACCGTATAGGGAATAGGGTGCCCTTTGGGATATAAATTCTCTCAGAGGGAGATCTAGATATGATCTTTGTTTGTACTCGGACTTCCCCTCTCCTCAGGCCTTTGAAACCACACCAAATCCCTCTCTATGTTTTCTAAGTCCGTGATAATGGATTATGGGCCAAAGTTTGTTAGATCGATATACGTTTTGACAAACCGTCTATGTGTTTTAGACTCATAGGGAGAATCTTAATTGCATACTCCTCGCGTCCTCGCTCCTCGTCTCCTTCTCAAAACCCATTGGATGAGAAAGCTAGAGGACCCTCCCCCCTGACTATGTCACTCACATTCTTAAGTATCAGTCTTCACACTAGACTGAGGGAGGGAGGGGGTGGGAGTACAGAGAGAGGGTGAGAGAGGGAGGAAAGAGAGAGAGATTTAAGAGAGAGGGGAGATTTAGGAGAGATTTAAGCCAGCCTCAAATCTCTGTCCCTCTCTGAGGGGTCACAGACAGTTTCATTGTCTTACTGCTCCAGATGAAAAACATCTTACTACCCCAAGCCTTGTCTGCTTCCCAACTAGCACCCTATTCCCTATGTACAGTATTGCACTACATTTGACCAGGGCCCTAAGATATCCTTATGATAGGAATCCCTGTGACAAGGAACTGGTCAAAAGCAGTGCACTATAGATAATAGGGTGCCATTTGGGACTCACTTGCAAACAAAGCTATAATACAACTCTGCTGCTTTGGGAAGAAAACAGAGCTTTTTACTATGCAGCAATGTGAACTGAGCTTACATTCATAGGATGAGAATCCATATGTCACAGATGATTTGATCAGGAAGTCAGGTTTCATGTCAGAGTCCAGAGTCCATTTGTTATGTGCAGTTGGGCTATGGCTGGGTCTTTCATTGACTTTGTCTAAAGTCAATGAAATGTGTAAACTATTTTATAGCCTAACTCATAGGCTATTATATGCATATGAATTGCATTGCTTAAAGTTATTGTTCAGTACATTTGCCTAAAATGCTGTATTTATTTTTTTGCATTAATTTCCCCCCCAGCCCATATACTCTACAGTTATTATGAGATGTTGTCATGTTAGACTATAGCGATGCGCCTACTATGAAAACTCTGTGCTACTACTGTTGAGTTTCTATGCCATGTCCTTCATTTACCACAAGAGGAGGTTCTCTCCTGAGAAATGCAATGGACTGGGTTCAATTATGTATATAAACCCTCGATTACTGATGCTATATATTGGCATTTGAGAGTATGCAGAGTCCTCCATAGGAATTAATGGAATTCTATTTCATTTCAATTAAAGGACAAAATGATTTAAGTATTTTTTGTTGTAGTAGTGGATTGTACTACATTTAATTGAAATACTATAGAATTACATTCATTCCTATGGAGTACTGCTCCTACAGGGGAGTACCACTGCCAATATGGCCAACCGGTGGCTTCAAAACGTCTCAATGGCACAAACATATCATCAGCAATCTAGGGTTTATATACATCATTGGTCTGAGTCAGAGAATGTTCTCTGAGCGGGATGTCATAGAAAGTCCAAAAACCTGTTTTGAATATAGCCCATCCTTCCTCTCTGGAACCCTGGCTGGGACACATCTCATGATCTCATCTGTCATCATAGTAACATAGAAGCATACTGGTATGATTCTTGGGAGCTCTACCGTGCATACCTATCAATGCTGAAGTTAAAAGCAGCTGTGTGTGCACAAAGCTAGGGAAAAGCTTCCAGTGTTGGAAGACCCAGTGTGGCATTCTTTAAAAAGATTTAAAATAAGGACGTTAAATAAGTTCTGTGTTATGTACAGTAGGCCAATGTGTTATAATATTTCGGACCTGTTCAACTCTAATGACAGACAGATTTGAGGGTGGACACTTGTCAATCAAATTGAAACTGCAGAAAACAACTGTCCTTGTGCCAATATGGTTGGTGTATGGGCGCCAGTTTAATGCGCAGAAAAAGATCTCCGCGCTTGCGCAAAGGGAGCTTGCCGCGTAGTTTTTCGGTTGTCTGTAAGAATTGAATTGGTGACGTCATCCACTGGTTCCAGAGTGCTGTGTGTGTCGGCGCTTCACACTCACCGCCATCCACTCAACGTGTTGTAACCACCAGTAACAGAGGCGGTGGAGCTCCCAAAGAAAAAGGCGCTTTTATTTTTTATTTTATGGCATGGGTTATTTTCAACACTGCTGCAGTGACGGAAATCCGAGGAGATTGTGAACTAGTGGGACATTTCTAGATGAATGGTGTTCACAATATATTTTCATTTGAAAAATAGTGTGTGGGCTTATATGGATCACGCATGCTGATACTGTATAAAACATATACATGACTGCATGAGAACAACTCGTAGGCTCACTAGGTTGTAGCAAGCCTTTCAATGTTTCTACATTTGTATCCATTGCCTACTTCTGCCAGTGAAGCTACCTTAGCTATTCTCAGTGCGTGGTTGCAGGGCGCAAAGAGAACGGACAATCGCACCGGACTATTCGGGGTGTTCGGATGAGGTGTTTGAATATATTTTTTGATCTTAGAATTCTAGCCAACGTTATATCCAGTATTTTATATATATTAATAAACAAGCAATGACATCTGGCATTGCAAAGGTGTTGGCAATGAGGTTGTTCTTCGTGGGATTCCTGCTCAGTTTGGAGATCCTATCTCCTACAGCATCTATTGATGGTAAGTGACAGTCTAGTGTGTTGTAGCCTATTGCTTTGTGAAACTGCATGCCCACTCTTTAGCAATATAGGTCTAACATGGAATGTAGGCTATTCACCACATAGCCTACTATTGGCCCAGGACAAATGTCTCCATAACACCTATAGGCTTTAGACTCAACCAGTCTGCTAGTGATCGATATGAACAATAGGGCTGATCATATAGGTGCCATGTTTGTGAGACAGACTTCATAGGATATAGGCTATCTTGCCTGCTCACCTTTTGTCAAATGAGCATTTCATAACCACCTGTCTGTAGCCTGGCATACCTGATTAATTTAGGGTGTTATTGACATAAAACCACTGTCAACTAAACTACAGATATGTTGAGCTTCATATGGGTTCATGTTTTCTTAAATCAAAGGGGATTCAAAGCCATGCATGGCTACACGGACAGTGTTGTAATGCCAGCTACTCGGTTTGATTCCCATTCACAGATGAGATGTAGCCCCACGGAGGATTCAAAATACTGTATGCCCTTTGTTCTTGTGCTGTTGTTGACATGCTCGTTCAATGTTGTCTTGTACGGTTATTCAGCAGGTAGACGATACATATATCACAGCACATGCGTGAAAGGGAAAGGCCTGCGTGTCCCCAGTTCTAGGTAGGCTAGACAGACACGGCAGTACACTTTTCCTTGGATCGATCAGTAGGCTAATACGGACCCGATCAATATGCCTATGGCGTATTTATGCGTGTGACTCATTTATGGGTCAGAATCTATATGGCTGTAGGCTAAGGATTTTTTTTCGGTGATCAGGTTACACCTTCCCGGGGTCACTTCAAACCAAATCCTATTGAAATATCCGTTTTCATGTTTGTTTTGAGCTGCATGCGCTTAGAATGTAAAAACAGCTATGTTGCGGTTGGTCAGTTGTAATCTTTATAAATATAGGCTATTGTCGTGACTTGTCCGCACGAGCAGCCTAAGTTTAGAATGTCTTGGAAACTATACATTCATCACAACATCACATACCTACTAACTTGATGACAGTCACATAGCCCATAGAGAACTGATTTAAATAATCGAGTAATTTTCGAGTAATTGACTATAATGATCAGCTACATTCTAGTGCATTCTTGCAACAGTTATACTATCTCGTGCGATATTATGGCCATGCACGTTCAGAGCGAGAACATTGTAGACAATGATTTGGAACGTCTGGCAACATTGTTGCTATACAGTGTCAAATAGACCAGCATTTGTCATATAGTGTCACTGGCATAGTTCATTTGACTTAAAGGGAATGAATAGGCTGCTCTTGTATTATAGGTAACTCATACCACATTGGCTATGCATATCTAAAGCCACAACCAGATATTGGACTGAATAGTTTTTCTCATGAACATTTTGTTGTGATAGAGAGATGGACTTTACTTGTTTTGGTGTTTTAAAACCTAACGTCACTCAATAGTGCAGTACTAAGGCAGCACAACGTGCGTTACAAAATACACTCTAACTAAACAACCCACTATTGCAAAAATACCCCAAATGATTTTTAGTGATGCTCATAAATAATGCATTGGGTTTCCAAGGCATTGAAGGCATGTTTATAAAGGTCCCTAGCAACCGATTTGAATAATACAGTTGGCCTACATCCACTCATTTAGTTCTTGAAACTAGGGATACTGAGATAGCAATAGGTTTCCTTCTATTCACCTTCATAATCCTCCATATAATCCATATTGTTCAAATGTAGACTACTCCATAGTAGAAGCTAACAATGATGCTCTGGTATGAACATTAAAGAAAGAGACAATACTTCAGTCAATCAGTGCAGGCTCACAATCTGGGGACTGTTGGGAAACATTGGACAGTACTAAACAGTACAGCAGCTGATCTTGTTGCTAGCACTCGCCACTGATGGGGAAATGCACACTTTACCAGCAGCAGAGGTGGAAAAAGTACTCAATTGTCATACTTGAGTAAAAGTAAAGATACGTTAATAGAAAATGACTCAAGTAAAAGTAAAAGTCACCCAGTAAAATACTACTTGAGTAAAAGTCTAAAAGTATTTGGTTTTAAATATACTTAATTATCAAAAGTAAAAGATGAAGTGTAAATCATTTAAAATTCCTTATATTAAGCAAACCAGACTGCGCCAGTTGTGTTTTTTTTATTGCCAGGGGCACACTCCAACACTATAGACAAAGCGTTTGTGTTTAGTGAGTCCGCCAAATCAGATGCAGTAGGGATGACCAGGGATGTTCTCTTGATAAGTGTGTGAATTGGACAATTTTCCTGTCAAGATCTAACCCGTACTTTTGGCTGCCATGGAAAATGTATGGAGTAAAAGGTACATTATTTTATTTCGGAATGTAGTGGAGTAAAAGTAAAAGTAGCCAAAAATATAAATAGTAAAGTAACGTACAGATACCCCAAAAACTACTTAAGTAGTACTTCAAAGTATTTTTTTCACAAGTGCTTTACACCACTGACCAGCAGGAATCAATCCGTCTGGACACCCTTGTGAGTCTCCACATGAGGTTCAGGTAACATTATGTACTGCCAGACCAGTGATGGTGAAATGTTGGGAGACACTGGACAATCACAGGAAAGTACAGCATCTGATCTTAGAAATATTAAACAAACATTAGCAGCAGGAATCAAGCTCCGTTGATGTTTGGGTAACAGTATGTACGACCAGAGCAATGATGGGAAATGTTGGGGACAGAATCTGATCTCATGTTGCAAGCAGCATGATGATGACCAATGGCACAGATGTCCAGATGCAAAGTCAGAGGCGGGGGGGGGGCTATGCTAGAGTTCAAGAGAGAGTTGAAGGGGGTGAGTGAGTAAGTGGATGCTATGCTAGTCCAGGGAGAGAGAAGGGAGGGAAGGGGGGTGAGTGAGTAAGTGAGTGGATGCTATGCTAGAGTCCAGGGCAGAGAGAAGGGAGGGAGGGGGGGTGAGTAAGTGAGTAAGTGAGTGGATGCTATGCTAGAGTCCAGGGCAGAGAGAAGGGAGGGAGGGGGGGGAGTAAGTGAGTGGATGCTATGCTAGAGTCCAGGGCAGAGAGAAGGGAGGGAGGGGGGGGTGAGTAAGTGAGTAAGTGAGTGGATGCTATGCTAGAGTCCAGGGCAGAGAGAAGGAGAGGGAGGGGGAGTAAGTGAGTGTATGCTATGCTAGAGTCCAGGGCAGAGTGAAGGGAGGGGGGGGGGGGGTGAGTAAGTGAGTGGATGCTATGCTAGAGTCCAGAGGAGACAGGAGGAAGGGGATGAGTGTGTGAGTGAGAGAGTTATGCTGCTATGCTAGAGGCCAGGGTCAGGCACTTAAGCTGAAACACAATCCGGATCACCACTGGGCTCGGCTGGCTGGACGCAGCGTGAATTAGGGATTTAGGAAAAGAGGAGATTGAGGAAGCCAAGGTCAGAGGTCAGAGTTTAGGGCTAACCACTATTCTGGTCTGGAGATGGTTTATTTTTAGTTGTTCTGTTCCAGGACGATCCTGGCTAGCTGGAGATGATTTATCTTTAGTTGTTCTGTTCCAGGACTATCCTGGCTAGCTGGAGATGATTTATCTTTAGTTGTTCTGTTCCAGGACGATCCTGGCTAGCTGGAGATGATTTATCTTTAGTTGTTCTGTTCCAGGACGATCCTGGCTAGCTGGAGATGATTTATCTTTAGTTGTTCTGTTCCAGGACGATCCTGGCTAGCTGGAGATGATTTATCTTTAGTTGTTCTGTTCCAGGACTATCCTGGCTAGCTGGAGATGATTTATCTTTAGTTGTTCTGTTCCAGGACGATCCTGGCTAGCTGGAGATGATTTATCTTTAGTTGTTCTGTTCCAGGACTATCCTGGCTAGCTGGAGATGGTGTATCTATCTTTAGCTGCACAGTCAAACAACTCTGTTTAGATATCAAAGATGCAAATCCAGAAACATCGGACACTTGATGATCACATGTTAATGTTGTAATCGTGGCTAAAGGTTTTTAGCAAATAGCAATTGTATCATGTTACATTTGATCCTGTATGTTATTAAGGGAGAGGATATACGGTAGCCTATGTGTAGTGTTCTTCTTTGTGGGTTTCTAGTTCATTTCACCACCACTAAAAACACATAGCAATCCTCGTACTGTATGACTCATATCTTACAGAAAAAGATACAGATGGGATGCCTCCTACAGATCAACCCATCATGTGTAGGATGTACAGTATTTCTATGTCCCTTTGACATTGAGCAGACTTACATGACCACAACAAAGGTAAAGGCTCACCTCAGCCAACTATTGGTCAGCTGTGGAGACTTGGTTCACAAGGTGAAGAGCGAGGGTAAATTCCAGAGAAGACTGTATACCCAAGCCTTGAAAGGGGCACTTCACCACTTTTTTTTTATATCATATTGCTTATCTCCAGCACCATAATAGTGGAGATGCGATTTTCTCTACACTTTGATTGTCTATGTTTTGTAGTAAAAAAGATAAGAAGAAAAGGTCCTAAGGTCCCTATGATCATCCACGGTCATATACTTTTGATGTTTTCTGTGGGTCAGGAGGTGAAGAGAGAGGGTGAATTCCAGAGGTGCCTAGACTCTGTTTTCCTGACCCTATAATGGGCCCTGTTTCATGGCCGCTCCTCAGAACATTCATAACCAGCACTGGAAACATCTACCAGAAACATTCTAGAACATTCTGCATCCTCCACACACATTCAACAGGTCATAGATTTTTATCTTAGCCTGGATGCCATTTTATTTCTGCTCTCTTACCCTCTCCTTATGGAATTGTCATGTTTGACTGGACAATGACAGCAATGGAGTTGGCAAGATCACAAAGACATCTGGGACCAGGTTATCTCTACCATGGCTAGCCTATCACTAGCAATGGTCATCAAAATTGTTTGTTTTTCTAATTTTTGATACCTTTATTTTACTAGGCAAGTCAGTTAAGAACAAATTCTTATTTTCAATGACGGCCTAGGAACAGTGGGTTAACTGCCTGTGCAGGGGCAGAACGACAGATTTGTACCTTGTCAGCTCGGGGATTTGAACTTGCAACTTTTCGGTTACTAGTCCAATGCTCTAACCACTAGGCTACCCTGCCTATAAAGATCATTCTAATCAGTTGGACAATTGATGAAGATTATCCAAACGTTTTCAGTTTTTTTAATCCAGATATTGACAGAATTATAGCACATAAAACATTTTACTGGCATGGACTGGAATATGTTCTGGGATTCTACCGATGGTATTGAGGAGTACACCACATCAGTCACTGGCTTCATCAATAAGGGCATTGATGATGTCGCCCCCACAGTGACTGTACGTACATTCCCAAACCAGAAGCCATGTATTACAGGCAACATGCGCACTGTGCTAAAGGGTAGAGCTGCTGCTTTCAAGGAGCAGGACTCTAACCCGGAATCTAATAAGAAATCCTGCTATGCCCTCTGACGAACCATCAAACAGGCAAAGTGTCAATACGGGATTAAGATAGAATCGTACTACACCGGCTCCGACGCTCTTCAGATGTGGCACGGCTTGCAAAGTATTACAGACTACAAAGGGAAGCACAGCTGCGAGCTGCCCAGTGACACGAGCCTACCAGACGAAATAACTTATATGCTCGCTTCGAGGCAAGTAACACTGAAACATGCATGAGAGCATCAGCTGTTCCGGACGACGGTGTGATCACGCTCTCCGTAGCCGACGTGAGTAAGCCCTTTAAACAGATCAATATTCACAAGGCTGATTACCAGGACGTGTACTCCAAGCATGCGCTGACCCACTGACAACCTATCCTTGACTGAGTCTGCAATACTAACATGTTTCAAGCAGACCACCATAGTCCCTGTGCCCAATAACACTATGGTAACCTGCCTAAATGACTACCGACCTGTAGCACTCACGTCTGTAGCCATGAAGTGCTTTGAAAGGCTGGTCATGGCTCACATCAACACCATTATCCCAGAAGCCCTAGACCCACTCCAATTTGCATACTGCCCCAACAGATCCACAGATGATCCAATCTCTATTGCACTCCACACTGCCCTTTCCTACATGGATAAAAGGAACACCTATGTGAGAATTTTATTCATTGACTACAGCTCAGCGTTCAACGCCATAGTGCCCTCAAAGCTCATCACTAAGCTAAGGATCCTGGGACTTAACACCTCCCTCTGCAACTGGATCCTGGACTTCCTGATGGGCTGCCTCCAGGTGGTAAGGGTAGGTAACAACACATTCGCCATGCTGATCCTCAACACGGGGCCCCTCAGGGGTGCATGCTCAGTCCCTTCCTGTACTCCCTGTTCACCCATGACTGCATGGCCAGGCACGACTCCATCACCGTCATTAAGTTTACTGATGACACAACAGTGTTCACCGACAACGATGAGACAGCCTATAAGGGAGGAGGTCAGAGACTTGGCCGTGTGGTGCCAGGACAATAACCTCTCCCTAAACGTGATCACGACTAAGGAGACTACAGGAGAAGGAGGACCAAGCACACCCCCATTCTCATCGACGGGGCTGTAGTGGAGCAGGTTCAAACACACCAAGACAGTCGTGAAGAGTGCACGACAACGCGTATTCCCCCTCAGGATACTGAAAAGATTTGGGTCCTCTGATCCTCAAAAAGTTCTACAGCTGCACCATGGAGAGCATCCTGACCGGTTGCATCACTGCCTGGACCGGCATCTGCTCGGCCTCCGACCGCAAGGCACTGCAGAGGGTAGTGCGTACAGCCCAGTACATCACTGGGGCCAAGCTTCCTGCCATCCAGGACGTCTATTCCAGGCGGGGCCAGAGGAAGGCTCTAAAAATTGTCAACGACTCCAACCACCCTAGTTATAGATTGTTCTCTCTGCTACCGCACGGCAGGCGGTACCGGAGCACCAAGTCTAGGTCCAAGAGACTTCTTAACAGCTTCTACCCCCAAGCCATAAGACTCCTGAACAGATAATCAAATGGAAAAAAAAAAAAAAAAAGTTGAACCTTTATTTAAGGCAAGTCAGTTAAGAACAAATTCTTATTTTCAATGACAGCCTAGGAACTACACATGGTTGAACAGTGGGTTAACTTCCTACTCAGGGGCAGAACAACAGATTTGTACCTTGTCAGCTTGGGGATTTGAACTTGCAACCTTTCCGTTACTAGTCCAACACTCTAACCACTAGGCTACGCTGCCGCCGGTGTCCAAAATGTCTATCCAGATTGTTTGCTTTCCCCCCCCCTTTTACGCTGCTGCTACTCTCTGTTTATTATCTATGTATGGTCACTTTAACTCTACCTACATGTACATATTACCTCAATTAACTCGACTAACCGGTACCCCCTCACATTGACTCTGTACCGGTACCCCCTTTATATCGCCTCGCTATTGTTATTTTACTGCTGCTCTTCAATTTTTTTTAACTTTTATTTTTAGTAGTTTTTACATATCTATTTTGTACTTAAAACTTTTTTTCTTCTTCAAACTGATTTGTTGGTTAAGGGCTTGTAAGTAAGCATTTCACTGTAAGGTCTATGTGACAAAATAACATTTTATTTTATTTTGATAAATAATGAATGGATTTAGGGATGTTTTGGGGAATTCAGTTATTCAATTTATCGTAAATAAAAGTGTACATATACAGTGGGGCAAAAAAGCATTTAGTCAGCCACCAATTGTGCAAGTTCTCCCACTTAAAAAGATGAGAGAGGCCTGTCATTTTCATCATAGGTACACTTCAACTATGACAAAATGAGAAGAAAAAAAATCCAGAAAATCACATTGTAGGATTTTTAATGAATTTATTTGCAAATTATGGTGGGGAATTCAGGTATTCAATTGATTGTAAATAAAAGTGTATATATACCTGTACATTGGTGCAACGACAGTGCTTTTTAAATCATCACCAGTTTGTTGAAATCGCCTGTGATTCAATGAGAAATTAACAGGCACCGCATCGATTATATGCAATGCAGGACACGCTAGATAAACTAGTAATATCATCAACCATGTGTAGTTAACTAGTGATTATGTTAAGATTGATTGTTTTTTAATGCTAGCTCGCAACTTACCTTGGCTTCTTGCTGCCTTCGTGTAATAGGTAGTCAGCCTGCCACGCAGGCTCCTCGTGGAGTGCAATGTAAGGCAGGTGGTTAGAGCAATGGACTAGTAACCGGAAGGTTGCAAAAACGAATTCCCGAACTGACAAGGTAAAAATCTATTGTTCTGCCCCTGAACAAGGCAGTTAACCCACCGTTCCTAGGCCGTCATTGAAAATAAGAATGTGTTCTTAACTGACTTGCCTAGTTAAATAAAGGTGTAAAAAAAAATGTAATCGGCAAATCGGTGTCCAAAAATACCGATTACCTATTGTTATGAAAACTTGAAATCGGCCCTAATTAATCGGCCATTCTGATTAATCGGTCGACCTCTACACATAATATCTTACAAATTCCACAGCAAAACCTAATACACACAATCTAGTAAAGGAATGGGATAAGAATATATAAGTATAAAATATATGGATCAGCAGTGACAGAGCGGCTAAGATGCAATAGATAGGAAGAATAGATAGTGAAGGATACATTATATATTATATATTATATATATTATATGAGATGAGTATTGTGAGATATGTAAACATTATTAAAGTGACTAGTGTTCCATTTATTAAAGTGGCATTATTAAAGTGATTGGTGTTCCATTTATTAAAGTGTACAATGATATGTCTGTAGGTAGGCAGCCGCTTCTCTCTGCTACTGGTGGCTGTTTAACAATCTGATGGCATTGAGATAGAAGATGTTTTTCAATCTCTCTGTCCCTGCTCTGATGCACCTGCACTGACCTCGCCTTCTGAATGGAAGTGGGGTGAACAGGCAGTGGCTCGGGTGGTTATTGTCCTTGATTATATTCTCTGCCTTCCTGTGACATCGGGTGTTGTAGGTGTCCTGGAGGGCAGGTAGGTTGCCCCCGGTGATGCGTTGTGCAGACCGCACCACCCTCTGGAGCGACCTGCGGTTGTGGGCGGTGCAGTTGCTGTACTAGGCGGTGATACAGCACGACAGGATGCTCTCAATTGTGCACCTCTAAAAGTTAGTGAGGGTTTTTGGTGACAAGCCACATTTTTTCAGCCTCGCTGTTGCGCCTTCTTCACCACACTGTCTGTGTACGTGGACAATTTCAGTTTGTCGGTGATATGTACACCGAGGAACTTAAAACTTTCCACCTTCTCCACTGCTATCCTGTCGATGTGGATAGGGTTGTGCTCCCTCTGCTGTTTCCTGAAGTCCATGATCATCTCTTTTGTTTTGCTGACATTGAGTGAGAGGTTATTTTCCTGACACCACATTCCGACCTGTAGGCTGTCTCGTCGTTGTTGGTAATCAAGTCTACCACTGTAGTGTCGTCTGCAAACTTGATGATTGAGTTGGAGGCATGCATGGCCACGCAATCGTAGGTGAACAGGGAGTACAGGAGAGGGCTGAGAACCACCCTTTTGGGGCCCCAGTTTTGAGGATCAGCGAAGTGGAGATGTTGTTTCCTACCTTCACCACCTGGGGGCGGCCCGTCAAGAAGTCCAGGACCCAGTTTCACAGGGCGGGGTTGAGACCCAGGGTCTCAAGCTTAATGATGAGTTTTGGAGGGTACCATGGTGTAGAATGCTGAGCTGTAGTCAATGAACACCATTCTTACATAGGCATTTCTCTTGTCCAGATGGGATAGGGCAGTGTGCAGTGTGATGGCGATTGCATAGTCTGTGGACCTATTGGGCCAGTAAGCAAGTTCGAGTGGGTCTAGAGTGACAGGTAAGGTGGAGGTGATATGATCCTTGATTAGTCTCTAAAAGCACTTCATGATGACAGAATTGAGTGCTGCGCGGTGATAGTCATTTAGTTCAGTTACCTTAGCTTTTTTGGGAACAGGAACAATGGTGGCCATCTCGAATCATGTGGGGACAACAGACTGGGATAGGGATTGATTGAATATGTCCGTAAACACACCAGTCAATTGGTCTGCGGCTAGGGATGCCGTTTAGGCCGGCAGCCTTGCGAGGCTTAACACATTTAAATGTTTTACTCACGTTGGCCACAGAGAAGAAAAGCCCACAGTCTTTGGTACGGGCCACGTCGGTGGCACTGTATTTACATTTACATTTAAGTCATTTAGCAGACGCTCTTATCCAGAGCGACTTACAAATTGGTGCATTCACCTTATGACCTCCAGTGGAACAGTAGTGCATCTAAATCTTTTCAGGGGGAGGGGGGGTGAGAGGGATTACTTTATCCTATCCTAGGTATTCCTTAAAGAGGTGGTATTGTCCTCAATGCATGCAAAGAAATTGTTTCATTTGTCTGGAAGCAAGACGTCGATGTCCGCGACGGAGCTGGTTTTCTTTTTGTAATCCGTGATTGTCTGTAGACCTTGCCACATACGTCTCGTGTTTGAGCCATTGAATTGCGATATAATTTTGTAATGATATCAAGTATTTACAAAATATTTTGTGTTAAAAGAAAGACAATTATATGTGCCTCATTTGCATCAATACACCCATCAAACTAAAGTTATCTTTCTTCTCTTTCTTGTGATGCGTTAAATTCCAGATGATGCTTTAGTAGTCTTATAGATGCCGCAGAAAGACAATGTATTCCACTGAGCCCATTTCCGCCATTAAAGGGGTATTTGACAGGTCATTACTAACATTTCCTTGGTGGTGACGTTAAAGGGGGATTTGACAGGTCATTACTAACATTTCCTTGGTGGTGACGTTAAAGGGGGATTTCACAGGTCATTACTAACATTTCCTTGGTGGTGACGTTAAAGGGGTATTTGACAGGTCATTACTAACATTTCCTTGGTGGTGACGTTAAAGAAGAATTTGACAGGTCATTACTAACATTTCCTTGGTGGTGACGTTAAAGGGGTATTTGACAGGTCATTACTAACATTTCCTTGGTGGTAACGTTAAAGGGGTATTTGACAGGTCATTACTAACATTTCCTTGGTGGTAAAGTTAAAGGGGAATTTGACAGGTCATTACTAACATTTCCTTGGTGGTGACATGAAAGGGGTATTTGACAGGTCATTACTAACATTTCCTTGGTGGTAACGTTAAAGGGGTATTTGACAGGTCATTACTAACATTTCCTTGGTGGTGACGTTAAAGGGGTATTTGACAGGTCATTACTAACATTTCCTTGGTGGTAACGTTAAAGGGGTATTTGACAGGTCATTACTAACATTTCCTTGGTGGTGACGTTAAAGGGGTATTTGACAGGTCATTACTAACATTTCCTTGGTGGTGACGTTAAAGGGGGATTTGACAGGTCATTACTAACATTTCCTTGGTGGTGACGTTAAAGGGGGATTTGACAGGTCATTACTAACATTTCCTTGGTGGTAACGTTAAAGGGGATTTGACAGGTCATTACTAACATTTCCTTGGTGGTGACGTTAAAGGGGGATTTGACAGGTCATTACTAACATTTCCTTGGTGGTAACGTTAAAGGGGGATTTGACAGGTCATTACTAACATTTCCTTGGTGGTGACGTTAAAGGGGGATTTGACAGGTCATTACTAACATTTCCTTGGTGGTAACGTTAAAGGGGTATTTGACAGGTCATTACTAACATTTCCTTGGTGGTGACGTTAAAGGGGTATTTGACAGGTCATTACTAACATTTCCTTGGTGGTAACGTTAAAGGGGTATTTGACAGGTCATTACTAACATTTCCTTGGTGGTAACGTTAAAGGGGAATTTGACAGGTCATTACTAACATTTCCTTGGTGGTGACATGAAAGGGGTATTTGACAGGTCATTACTAACATTTCCTTGGTGGTAACGTTAAAGGGGTATTTGACAGGTCATTACTAACATTTCCTTGGTGGTGACGTTAAAGGGGTATTTGACAGGTCATTACTAACATTTCCTTGGTGGTAACGTTAAAGGGTATTTGACAGGTCATTACTAACATTTCCTTGGTGGTGACGTTAAAGGGGTATTTGACAGGTCATTACTAACATTTCCTTGGTGGTGACGTTAAAGGGGATTTGACAGGTCATTACTAACATTTCCTTGGTGGTGACGTTAAAGGGGATTTGACAGGTCATTACTAACATTTCCTTGGTGGTGACGTTAAAGGGGATTTGACAGGTCATTACTAACATTTCCTTGGTGGTGACGTTAAAGGGGTATTTGACAGGTCATTACTAACATTTCCTTGGTGGTAACGTTAAAGGGGATTTGACAGGTCATTACTAACATTTCCTTGGTGGTGACGTTAAAGGGGGATTTGACAGGTCATTACTAACATTTCCTTGGTGGGGACGTTAAAGGGGTATTTGACAGGTCATTACTAACATTTCCTTGGTGGTAATGTTAAAGGGTATTTGACAGGTCATTACTAACATTTCCTTGGTGGTAACGTTAAAGGGTATTTGACAGGTCATTACTAACATTTCCTTGGTGGTGACGTTAAAGGGTATTTGACAGGTCATTACTAACATTTCCTTGGTGGTAACGTTAAAGGGGTATTTGACAGGTCATTACTAACATTTCCTTGGTGGTGACGTTAAAGGGGATTTGACAGGTCATTACTAACATTTCCTTGGTGGTGACGTTAAAGGGGTATTTGACAGGTCATTACTAACATTTCCTTGGTGGTGACGTTAAAGGGGATTTGACAGGTCATTACTAACATTTCCTTGGTGGTAACGTTAAAGGGGATTTGACAGGTCATTACTAACATTTCCTTGGTGGTGACGTTAAAGGGGATTTGACAGGTCATTACTAACATTTCCTTGGTGGTGACGTTAAAGGGGATTTGACAGGTCATTACTAACATTTCCTTGGTGGTGACGTTAAAGGGGTATTTGACAGGTCATTACTAACATTTCCTTGGTGGTGATGTTAAAGGGGTATTTGACAGGTCATTACTAACATTTCCTTGGTGGTGACATTAAAGGGGGATTTGACAGGTCATTACTAACATTTCCTTGGTGGTGACGTTAAAGGGGGATTTGACAGGTCATTACTAACATTTCCTTGGTGGTGACGTTAAAGGGGATTTGACAGGTCATTACTAACATTTCCTTGGTGGTGACGTTAAAGGGGATTTGACAGGTCATTACTAACATTTCCTTGGTGGTGACGTTAAAGGGGATTTGACAGGTCACTACTAACATTTCCTTGGTGGTGACGTTAAAGGGGATTTGACAGGTCATTACTAACATTTCCTTGGTGGTGACGTTAAAGGGGATTTGACAGGTCATTACTAACATTTCCTTGGTGGTGACGTTAAAGGGGTATTTGACAGGTCATTACTAACATTTCCTTGGTGGTGACGTTAAAGGGGTATTTGACAGGTCATTACTAACATTTCCTTGGTGGTAACGTTAAAGGGGTATTTGACAGGTCATTACTAACATTTCCTTGGTGGTGACGTTAAAGGGGATTTGACAGGTCATTACTAACATTTCCTTGGTGGTGACGTTAAAGGGGATTTGACAGGTCATTACTAACATTTCCTTGGTGGTGACGTTAAAGGGGATTTGACAGGTCATTACTAACATTTCCTTGGTGGTGACGTTAAAGGGGTATTTGACAGGTCATTACTAACATTTCCTTGGTGGTAACGTTAAAGGGGATTTGACAGGTCATTACTAACATTTCTTGGTGGTGACGTTAAAGGGGATTTGACAGGTCATTACTAACATTTCCTTGGTGGGGACGTTAAAGGGGTATTTGACAGGTCATTACTAACATTTCCTTGGTGGTAATGTTAAAGGGGTATTTGACAGGTCATTACTAACATTTCCTTGGTGGTAATGTTAAAGGGTATTTGACAGGTCATTACTAACATTTCCTTGGTGGTAACGTTAAAGGGTATTTGACAGGTCATTACTAACATTTCCTTGGTGGTGACGTTAAAGGGGTATTTGACAGGTCATTACTAACATTTCCTTGGTGGTAACGTTAAAGGGGTATTTGACAGGTCATTACTAACATTTCCTTGGTGGTGACGTTAAAGGGGATTTGACAGGTCATTACTAACATTTCCTTGGTGGTGACGTTAAAGGGGATTTGACAGGTCATTACTAACATTTCCTTGGTGGTAACGTTAAAGGGGATTTGACAGGTCATTACTAACATTTCCTTGGTGGTGACGTTAAAGGGGATTTGACAGGTCATTACTAACATTTCTTGGTGGTGACGTTAAAGGGGGATTTGACAGGTCATTACTAACATTTCCTTGGTGGGGACGTTAAAGGGGTATTTGACAGGTCATTACTAACATTTCCTTGGTGGTGACGTTAAAGGGGATTTGACAGGTCATTACTAACATTTCCTTGGTGGTGACGTTAAAGGGGATTTGACAGGTCATTACTAACATTTCCTTGGTGGTGACGTTAAAGGGGTATTTGACAGGTCATTACTAACATTTCCTTGGTGGTAACGTTAAAGGGGTATTTGACAGGTCATTACTAACATTTCCTTGGTGGTGACGTTAAAGGGGGATTTGACAGGTCATTACTAACATTTCCTTGGTGGTGACGTTAAAGGGGGATTTGACAGGTCATTACTAACATTTCCTTGGTGGTGACGTTAAAGGGAATTTGACAGGTCATTACTAACATTTCCTTGGTGGTGACGTTAAAGGGGTATTTGACAGGTCATTACTAACATTTCCTTGGTGGTAACGTTAAAAGGGAATTTGACAGGTCATTACTAACATTTCCTTGGTGGTGACATGAAAGGGGTATTTGACAGGTCATTACTAACATTTCCTTGGTGGTAACGTTAAAGGGGTATTTGACAGGTCATTACTAACATTTCCTTGGTGGTGACGTTAAAGGGGTATTTGACAGGTCATTACTAACATTTCCTTGGTGGTAACGTTAAAGGGGTATTTGACAGGTCATTACTAACATTTCCTTGGTGGTGACGTTAAAGGGGTATTTGACAGGTCATTACTAACATTTCCTTGGTGGTAACGTTAAAGGGGGATTTGACAGGTCATTACTAACATTTCCTTGGTGGTGACGTTAAAGGGGGATTTGACAGGTCATTACTAACATTTCCTTGGTGGTGACGTTAAAGGGGGATTTGACAGGTCATTACTAACATTTCCTTGGTGGTGACGTTAAAGGGGTATTTGACAGGTCATTACTAACATTTCCTTGGTGGTGATGTTAAAGGGGTATTTGACAGGTCATTACTAACATTTCCTTGGTGGTGACATTAAAGGGGGATTTGACAGGTCATTACTAACATTTCCTTGGTGGTGACGTTAAAGGGGGATTTGACAGGTCATTACTAACATTTCCTTGGTGGTGACGTTAAAGGGGATTTGACAGGTCATTACTAACATTTCCTTGGTGGTGACGTTAAAGGGGATTTGACAGGTCATTACTAACATTTCCTTGGTGGTGACGTTAAAGGGGATTTGACAGGTCACTACTAACATTTCCTTGGTGGTGACGTTAAAGGGGATTTGACAGGTCATTACTAACATTTCCTTGGTGGTGACGTTAAAGGGGATTTGACAGGTCATTACTAACATTTCCTTGGTGGTGACGTTAAAGGGGTATTTGACAGGTCATTACTAACATTTCCTTGGTGGTGACGTTAAAGGGGTATTTGACAGGTCATTACTAACATTTCCTTGGTGGTAACGTTAAAGGGGTATTTGACAGGTCATTACTAACATTTCCTTGGTGGTGACGTTAAAGGGGGATTTGACAGGTCATTACTAACATTTCCTTGGTGGTGACGTTAAAGGGGGATTTGACAGGTCATTACTAACATTTCCTTGGTGGTGACGTTAAAGGGGGATTTGACAGGTCATTACTAACATTTCCTTGGTGGTGACGTTAAAGGGGTATTTGACAGGTCATTACTAACATTTCCTTGGTGGTAACGTTAAAGGGGGATTTGACAGGTCATTACTAACATTTTCTTGGTGGTGACGTTAAAGGGGGATTTGACAGGTCATTACTAACATTTCCTTGGTGGGGACGTTAAAGGGGTATTTGACAGGTCATTACTAACATTTCCTTGGTGGTAATGTTAAAGGGGTATTTGACAGGTCATTACTAACATTTCCTTGGTGGTAACGTTAAAGGGGTATTTGACAGGTCATTACTAACATTTCCTTGGTGGTGACGTTAAAGGGGTATTTGACAGGTCATTACTAACATTTCCTTGGTGGTAACGTTAAAGGGGTATTTGACAGGTCATTACTAACATTTCCTTGGTGGTGACGTTAAAGGGGATTTGACAGGTCATTACTAACATTTCCTTGGTGGTGACGTTAAAGGGGATTTGACAGGTCATTACTAACATTTCCTTGGTGGTAACGTTAAAGGGGATTTGACAGGTCATTACTAACATTTCCTTGGTGGTGACGTTAAAGGGGGATTTGACAGGTCATTACTAACATTTCCTTGGTGGTGACGTTAAAGGGGGATTTGACAGGTCATTACTAACATTTCCTTGGTGGGGACGTTAAAGGGGTATTTGACAGGTCATTACTAACATTTCCTTGGTGGTGACGTTAAAGGGGGATTTGACAGGTCATTACTAACATTTCCTTGGTGGTGACGTTAAAGGGGGATTTGACAGGTCATTACTAACATTTCCTTGGTGGTGACGTTAAAGGGGTATTTGACAGGTCATTACTAACATTTCCTTGGTGGTAACGTTAAAGGGGTATTTGACAGGTCATTACTAACATTTCCTTGGTGGTGACGTTAAAGGGGGATTTGACAGGTCATTACTAACATTTCCTTGGTGGTGACGTTAAAGGGGGATTTGACAGGTCATTACTAACATTTCCTTGGTGGTGACGTTAAAGGGGAATTTGACAGGTCATTACTAACATTTCCTTGGTGGTGACGTTAAAGGGGTATTTGACAGGTCATTACTAACATTTCCTTGGTGGTAACGTTAAAAGGGAATTTGACAGGTCATTACTAACATTTCCTTGGTGGTGACATGAAAGGGGTATTTGACAGGTCATTACTAACATTTCCTTGGTGGTAACGTTAAAGGGGTATTTGACAGGTCATTACTAACATTTCCTTGGTGGTGACGTTAAAGGGGTATTTGACAGGTCATTACTAACATTTCCTTGGTGGTAACGTTAAAGGGGTATTTGACAGGTCATTACTAACATTTCCTTGGTGGTGACGTTAAAGGGGTATTTGACAGGTCATTACTAACATTTCCTTGGTGGTGACGTTAAAGGGGGATTTGACAGGTCATTACTAACAGTTCCTTGGTGGTGACGTTAAAGGGGGATTTGACAGGTCATTACTAACATTTCCTTGGTGGTGACGTTAAAGGGGGATTTGACAGGTCATTACTAACATTTCCTTGGTGGTGACGTTAAAGGGGTATTTGACAGGTCATTACTAACATTTCCTTGGTGGTAACGTTAAAGGGGGATTTGACAGGTCATTACTAACATTTCCTTGGTGGTGACGTTAAAGGGGGATTTGACAGGTCATTACTAACATTTCCTTGGTGGGGACGTTAAAGGGGTATTTGACAGGTCATTACTAACATTTCCTTGGTGGTAATGTTAAAGGGGTATTTGACAGGTCATTACTAACATTTCCTTGGTGGTAACGTTAAAGGGGTATTTGACAGGTCATTACTAACATTTCCTTGGTGGTGACGTTAAAGGGGTATTTGACAGGTCATTACTAACATTTCCTTGGTGGTAACGTTAAAGGGGTATTTGACAGGTCATTACTAACATTTCCTTGGTGGTGACGTTAAAGGGGGATTTGACAGGTCATTACTAACATTTCCTTGGTGGTGACGTTAAAGGGGGATTTGACAGGTCATTACTAACATTTCCTTGGTGGTGACGTTAAAGGGGGATTTGACAGGTCATTACTAACATTTCCTTGGTGGTAACGTTAAAGGGGGATTTGACAGGTCATTACTAACATTTCCTTGGTGGTGACGTTAAAGGGGGATTTGACAGGTCATTACTAACATTTCCTTGGTGGTGACGTTAAAGGGGGATTTGACAGGTCATTACTAACATTTCCTTGGTGGTGACGTTAAAGGGGTATTTGACAGGTCATTACTAACATTTCCTTGGTGGTGATGTTAAAGGGGTATTTGACAGGTCATTACTAACATTTCCTTGGTGGTGACGTTAAAGGGGGATTTGACAGGTCATTACTAACATTTCCTTGGTGGTGACGTTAAAGGGGGATTTGACAGGTCATTACTAACATTTCCTTGGTGGTGACGTTAAAGGGGATTTGACAGGTCATTACTAACATTTCCTTGGTGGTGACGTTAAAGGGGATTTGACAGGTCACTACTAACATTTCCTTGGTGGTGACGTTAAAGGGGATTTGACAGGTCATTACTAACATTTCCTTGGTGGTGACGTTAAAGGGGGATTTGACAGGTCATTACTAACATTTCCTTGGTGGTGACGTTAAAGGGGTATTTGACAGGTCATTACTAACATTTCCTTGGTGGTGACGTTAAAGGGGTATTTGACAGGTCATTACTAACATTTCCTTGGTGGTAACGTTAAGGGGTATTTGACAGGTCATTACTAACATTTCCTTGGTGGTGACGTTAAAGGGGGATTTGACAGGTCATTACTAACATTTCCTTGGTGGTGACGTTAAAGGGGGATTTGACAGGTCATTACTAACATTTCCTTGGTGGTGACGTTAAAGGGGGATTTGACAGGTCATTACTAACATTTCCTTGGTGGTGACGTTAAAGGGGGATTTGACAGGTCATTACTAACATTTCCTTGGTGGTGACGTTAAAGGGGTATTTGACAGGTCATTACTAACATTTCCTTGGTGGTAACGTTAAAGGGGGATTTGACAGGTCATTACTAACATTTCCTTGGTGGTGACGTTAAAGGGGGATTTGACAGGTCATTACTAACATTTCCTTGGTGGGGACGTTAAAGGGGTATTTGACAGGTCATTACTAACATTTCCTTGGTGGTAATGTTAAAGGGGTATTTGACAGGTCATTACTAACATTTCCTTGGTGGTAACGTTAAAGGGGTATTTGACAGGTCATTACTAACATTTCCTTGGTGGTGACGTTAAAGGGTATTTGACAGGTCATTACTAACATTTCCTTGGTGGTAACGTTAAAGGGGTATTTGACAGGTCATTACTAACATTTCCTTGGTGGTGACGTTAAAGGGGATTTGACAGGTCATTACTAACATTTCCTTGGTGGTGACGTTAAAGGGGATTTGACAGGTCATTACTAACATTTCCTTGGTGGTGACGTTAAAGGGGATTTGACAGGTCATTACTAACATTTCCTTGGTGGTAACGTTAAAGGGGATTTGACAGGTCATTACTAACATTTCCTTGGTGGTGACGTTAAAGGGGATTTGACAGGTCATTACTAACATTTCCTTGGTGGTGACGTTAAAGGGGATTTGACAGGTCATTACTAACATTTCCTTGGTGGGGACGTTAAAGGGGTATTTGACAGGTCATTACTAACATTTCCTTGGTGGTGACGTTAAAGGGGATTTGACAGGTCATTACTAACATTTCCTTGGTGGTGACGTTAAAGGGGATTTGACAGGTCATTACTAACATTTCCTTGGTGGTGACGTTAAAGGGGTATTTGACAGGTCATTACTAACATTTCCTTGGTGGTAACGTTAAAGGGGATTTGACAGGTCATTACTAACATTTCCTTGGTGGTGACGTTAAAGGGGATTTGACAGGTCATTACTAACATTTCCTTGGTGGGGACGTTAAAGGGGTATTTGACAGGTCATTACTAACATTTCCTTGGTGGTAATGTTAAAGGGGTATTTGACAGGTCATTACTAACATTTCCTTGGTGGTAACGTTAAAGGGGTATTTGACAGGTCATTACTAATATTTCCTTGGTGGTGACGTTAAAGGGGTATTTGACAGGTCATTACTAACATTTCCTTGGTGGTAACGTTAAAGGGGTATTTGACAGGTCATTACTAACATTTCCTTGGTGGTGACGTTAAAGGGGGATTTGACAGGTCATTACTAACATTTCCTTGGTGGTGACGTTAAAGGGGATTTGACAGGTCATTACTAACATTTCCTTGGTGGTGACGTTAAAGGGGATTTGACAGGTCATTACTAACATTTCCTTGGTGGTAACGTTAAAGGGGGATTTGACAGGTCATTACTAACATTTCCTTGGTGGTGACGTTAAAGGGGGATTTGACAGGTCATTACTAACATTTCCTTGGTGGTGACGTTAAAGGGGGATATGACAGGTCATTACTAACATTTCCTTGGTGGTGACGTTAAAGGGGTATTTGACAGGTCATTACTAACATTTCCTTGGTGGTGATGTTAAAGGGGTATTTGACAGGTCATTACTAACATTTCCTTGGTGGTGACATTAAAGGGGGATTTGACAGGTCATTACTAACATTTCCTTGGTGGTGACGTTAAAGGGGATTTGACAGGTCATTACTAACATTTCCTTGGTGGTGACGTTAAAGGGGATTTGACAGGTCATTACTAACATTTCCTTGGTGGTGACGTTAAAGGGGATTTGACAGGTCACTACTAACATTTCCTTGGTGGTGACGTTAAAGGGGATTTGACAGGTCATTACTAACATTTCCTTGGTGGTGACGTTAAAGGGGGATTTGACAGGTCATTACTAACATTTCCTTGGTGGTGACGTTAAAGGGGTATTTGACAGGTCATTACTAACATTTCCTTGGTGGTGACGTTAAAGGGGTATTTGACAGGTCATTACTAACATTTCCTTGGTGGTAACGTTAAAGGGTATTTGACAGGTCATTACTAACATTTCCTTGGTGGTGACGTTAAAGGGGTATTTGACAGGTCATTACTAACATTTCCTTGGTGGTGACGTTAAAGGGGATTTGACAGGTCATTACTAACATTTCCTTGGTGGTGACGTTAAAGGGGGATTTGACAGGTCATTACTAACATTTCCTTGGTGGTGACGTTAAAGGGGGATTTGACAGGTCATTACTAACATTTCCTTGGTGGTGACGTTAAAGGGGTATTTGACAGGTCATTACTAACATTTCCTTGGTGGTAACGTTAAAGGGGATTTGACAGGTCATTACTAACATTTCCTTGGTGGTGACGTTAAAGGGGGATTTGACAGGTCATTACTAACATTTCCTTGGTGGGGACGTTAAAGGGGTATTTGACAGGTCATTACTAACATTTCCTTGGTGGTAATGTTAAAGGGGTATTTGACAGGTCATTACTAACATTTCCTTGGTGGTAACGTTAAAGGGGTATTTGACAGGTCATTACTAACATTTCCTTGGTGGTGACGTTAAAGGGGTATTTGACAGGTCATTACTAACATTTCCTTGGTGGTAACGTTAAAGGGGTATTTGACAGGTCATTACTAACATTTCCTTGGTGGTGACGTTAAAGGGGATTTGACAGGTCATTACTAACATTTCCTTGGTGGTGACGTTAAAGGGGATTTGACAGGTCATTACTAACATTTCCTTGGTGGTAACGTTAAAGGGGGATTTGACAGGTCATTACTAACATTTCCTTGGTGGTGACGTTAAAGGGGATTTGACAGGTCATTACTAACATTTCCTTGGTGGTGACGTTAAAGGGGGATTTGACAGGTCATTACTAACATTTCCTTGGTGGTGACGTTAAAGGGGTATTTGACAGGTCATTACTAACATTTCCTTGGTGGTGACGTTAAAGGGGATTTGACAGGTCATTACTAACATTTCCTTGGTGGTGACATTAAAGGGGATTTGACAGGTCATTACTAACATTTCCTTGGTGGTGACGTTAAAGGGGATTTGACAGGTCATTACTAACATTTCCTTGGTGGTGACGTTAAAGGGGGATTTGACAGGTCATTACTAACATTTCCTTGGTGGTGACGTTAAAGGGGATTTGACAGGTCATTACTAACATTTCCTTGGTGGTGACGTTAAAGGGGATTTGACAGGTCACTACTAACATTTCCTTGGTGGTGACGTTAAAGGGGATTTGTCAGGTCATTACTAACATTTCCTTGGTGGTGACGTTAAAGGGGATTTGACAGGTCATTACTAACATTTCCTTGGTGGTGACGTTAAAGGGGATTTGACAGGTCATTACTAACATTTCCTTGGTGGTGACGTTAAAGGGGGATTTGACAGGTCATTACTAACATTTCCTTGGTGGTGACGTTAAAGGGTATTTGACAGGTCATTACTAACATTTCCTTGGTGGTGACGTTAAAGGGGGATTTGACAGGTCATTACTAACATTTCCTTGGTGGTGACGTTAAAGGGGTATTTGACAGGTCATTACTAACATTTCCTTGGTGGTAACGTTAAAGGGGTATTTGACAGGTCATTACTAACATTTCCTTGGTGGTGACGTTAAAGGGGATTTGACAGGTCATTACTAACATTTCCTTGGTGGTAACGTTAAAGGGGTATTTGACAGGTCATTACTAACATTTCCTTGGTGGTGACGTTAAAGGGGGATTTGACAGGTCATTACTAACATTTCCTTGGTGGTGACGTTAAATGGGTATTTGACAGGTCATTACTAACATTTCCTTGGTGGTGACGTTAAAGGGGGATTTGACAGGTCATTACTAACATTTCCTTGGTGGTGACGTTAAAGGGGTATTTGACAGGTCATTACTAACATTTCCTTGGTGGTGACGTTAAAGGGGGATTTGACAGGTCATTACTAACATTTCCTTGGTGGTGACGTTAAAGGGGTATTTGACAGGTCATTACTAACATTTCCTTGGTGGTGACGTTAAAGGGGGATTTGACAGGTCATTACTAACATTTCCTTGGTGGTAACGTTAAAGGGAAAAACCAGAAGACACAAGCAAGAGTATGAAAGAGTCACAAGTGTAAAATGAAAGCAATCAATCCAGCGAGATTTAAGTGACAAGTCGATTTTGCACCCATCAAACACAGGAAATAGATGTCTGAAAGAAAACAGATCCTCAGGTGGGAGGGACATGTGCACTGATACAGTCACATAGGAATGGCCATTGATTGTGATGCTGCCTGGCCTGCAGCAGCTGCCAACTGAAGCATTTAGTTAGTCAGCTTTTACACTCTCTCAGGTGGCACACCAAGTTCTCTGCAATAATTTTCTCTGTAGTGAGATTTGAGAAAAAGTGATGTATAATTCCAACTTAAGTACCGTATGTGAAGTGTAGGGAAGTGGAGCTGTGCCCTTTGGAGCTAACATGCAAACAGGTCTCCATGTTTTCACAAAGTAGCAGTCTTTGAATGGCTTGTAATAAAGAGCTTATGGTGGTGGGTGTTAACTAATACTTCCTTTCAGGAGACAATGCAGCTTGAACATTAACAGAACTATTAGTGAAATAATAATGCGGAGACAGCCTTGACAATAACTTTATAAAATCCTTTCCTGTATAGCATTGTAGACTCAGCCTGAGCTGAGACTGGAGGCTAGAGGCAGGGTGTTTCCCAAGTGGCACTGGCATAATGCACTACTATCTCCCCGTACGAAAGCTTGAGGCTCACAGATGAGTGTTTGTTGATGGTGAGTAGAAGGGGTGTGTTCTAATTGGTGTTTTCTGGTAGCAGCTACACAACTGTTTACTCTATTTAGCTCCTATAAGACCTGGAAGGGAGCAGATCAGTTTATTGAACAGAATGGGGGTAACAACTGTGTGGGTGTTGATGTGGAAGGGAAGGATAGAAGATGTCTTGGATATCTCTTTAGGTTATAGAAACTAGGCTTTGTCTCTCTTTTTCTTTCTGCCTCACTGTTTTGGTTGTCAGTTGTGGTATGCTTCATCATTGCCTAAACCACAAATAGCAACATTCTCAGCCAGTTCTTTTTAAATTGACGCATACTTGATTTGAGTTCCCAGAAAAAAACGCTAGAGCTAGACATGTAAACAAGTATACAACCCAATGCTTCCTAATTCGGATAAATGAAATGCTTATCTGTCTTTTCCATGCATTTTACACAAGGAGTAAGCATAACTGGTCGTAACGTTTGCCTGACATTCGACACAAACGTGTGAATCCTGGCTTTGTGACTGAACATTGTCTTGTAGTTTTACTATCTCTGATGGAGAACTTTGCACCAAGTGCAGGAGCTGGTTCTGGAGCTGGCCCGGGGGGTTCGGTGAGGCAGACAGGCCGCTGGACCACGTTGATCTCTGGTGACGTTACTCTTCCAGTCTTCCAGTCTTCCAGTCTTCCACTCTTCCCGTCTTCCAGTCTTCCACTCTTCCAGTCTTCCAGTCTTCCACTCTTCCACTCTTCCAGTCTTCGTCTTCCAGTCTTCCGGTCTTCCACTCTTCCAGTCTTCCACTCTTCCACTCTTCCAGTCTTCCACTCTTCCACTCTTCCAGTCTTCCAGTCTTGCAGTCTTCCACTCTTCCACTCTTCCAGTCTTCCAGTCTTCCAGTCTTCCAGTCTTGCAGTCTTCCACTCTTCCACTCTTCCAGTCTTCCACTCTTCCACTCTTCCAGTCTTCCACTCTTCCAGTCTTCCAGTCTTCCAGTCTTCCACTCTTCCAGCCTTCCACTCTTCCACTCTTCCAGTCTTCCACTCTTCCACTCTTCCAGTCTTCCACTCTTCCAGTCTTCCAGTCTTCCACTCTTCCAGTCTTCCAGTCTTGCAGTCTTAGTTCCACCTCCAGAAACACCTAGGTTGTTCCAAGGCTGGGTGTGTGTGTGTGTTTGCGCTCAATTGGATAATCAATTTAACGGGAGGCCCCAAGTTCCTCCACTCTGCTGCCTGCTTTCACACCTGGCCAGATGAGGAGAGAGGTAGCTGATGTGACTGCTGCCATCTGTCAAACCTGTCTGCTTTTGTTAGTCACAGCTGTTGAACTCAGATTCATGATGTGTCCGAAATGGCCCCCCATCCCCTATCTAATGCACTACTTTTGACCCTGACCGGAGCCCTATGGGGAATATGGTTCCATTCGGGACTTAACCACTCTGTGATAAGAGGCTTGGCTGGCTATGCATGTGGCACACATTAGGATCAAAATGAATCACTATCCCAGTACTGAGCTCTTTGATGAGGAGGTGGTGGGCAATGTAGACTTCACAGAGGTGATTCCTGCCTTTTAAAAGCTTTTTGTTTAGATATCCTTGACTGGGCATGCATGTGCAGCTACACTTTGTCAGACTACTTTGTCAGTGACAACTTGATCACTTTTTCATCTTTACAAAGCAAGTCTTTGTATTTAACCAAGGGAAAGAAGAATATCCATTTAAATGTAGGTTGCAGCCCATTTATACATTGTTTATTCTTCATTCCTGGCTATTATTGAGCCAGACACACTCACTCCTCTCAACCTACACCACTTTAATGTGATTCTGAGTGGTTTGGGCTAGCAGAGATCCAGAGAAATCCCTACACATTAAACAATATAAACCTTGAATACAAAGAGAATCCTTTGAACTGAAATAAGTTCTCTTGTTTTTTTAAACATACACTACCATTCAAAAGTGTGATCATAGAGAGCCCTTGGTTCTCTATGGTATTGTAGGTCAGGGTGTGACTAGGGGGGTGTTCTAGTTTTCCTATTTCTATGTTGGTGTGCTTGGTATGGTTCCCAATTAGAGGCAGCTGATTATCGTTGTCTCTAATTGGGGATCATATTTAAATTCTCCATTGTTCCCACCTGGGTTGTGTGATATTATTTGTGTATGTGCTTGTAGCACCACTGAGGTTACGTTTCGTTGCTTGTTAATTGGTTTTTGAGAAGTTTCACTGCAAATAAAGATGTGGAACTCAACCCACGCTGCGCCTTGGTCCCGTCCTTATTACGAACGTGACAAAAAGTTTGGAGCATTTTTTGTCCATTAAAATAACATCAAAGGTCTTTGTTTCTGTCCATTTTGAGCCTGTAATTGAACCCACAAATGCTGATGCTCTAGATACTCAACTTGTCTAAAGAAGGCCCGTTTTACTGCTTCTTTAATTTAATTTAAGTTTTCTGCTGTGCTAACATAATTGCAAAAGGGTTTTCTAATGATCAATTAGCCTTTTAAAATGATAAACTTGGATTAGCTACCACAACATGCCATTGGAACACAGGAGTGATGGTTGCTGATAACAGGCCTCTGTACGCCTATGTAGATAGTTCATTAAAAATCAGCCGTTACGAACTGCAATAGTCATTTACAACATTAACCATGTCTACACTGTATTTCTGATCAATTTGATGTTATTTTAATGGACAAAAAATGTGTTTTTCTTTCAAAAACAAGGACATTTCTAAGTGACCCCAAACGTTTGAACGGTAGTGTATCTCTAAAACATTTGCTATATAATTCCTCCCACAGTCTTTGTTTGCTAATTTGGTTTCAGAAGGAATAAGTAAGCCATGCAGCGAGGCTTTTGTTTATGGCTTTTGTAGAGCTGCAATGAATGAATGCCTCAGTTCCATTTATGTGGTCTAGAGTTGGTTCATTTCGTGGCTCCCATGTTCTGTTTTCATAACAGCTGAATCTTGGTTGGCTTTTCCCCCTGTGGAAGGCAGTGTAGTGAAGTGTAGCCTGCTGTGCTGTGTTACGTATGCAGGGGCTGCTGGAGAGAGTGAGTTGACAGCAACTCGTAATCATTATAGGCTCCTCTCTGTATGTCTATCAAATTCCTTATCTCTTTCTATTTCTCTCCCTCCCCCTCTCTCCCCCCCAGCTGTTGTTTGTATGCATGTTCAACTACTTTGAAAAATGACTGCTGTTAGGCATTAGAATGAGCTTGAATGACCCATGGATATTGTCTGGGGGCAGTAAACTGGTTAATTCTGCCCAGCTAGATAGCTGCAGTCAGGTACTGCATGGCCAGAGGTTTCTCAGCTTCTTTAGCACAAAGCTAAGGGGCCGTTCCTGTTGGCTGGGCACTGCACAGAGCCTCCATTGAATAAGTTGGGACCGAGGGTTGGGTAGTGTGTGTGTGCGTGCGTTCTTGTGTGTCTGCTTGTCACAGAGTGTGGATATAAGTCTGAGTATGTACGGTGTGTTGCAGTGTCTTTGAGTCTAATTTTCCCTAAATATTTTCACCCTTCTTGGTAACACGTTACATTAAGTTGCTCTTATACCTGTGTAGTAACACTATTTTTTATTTATTTTTTATTTTAATTTTTACCCCTTTTTTCTCCCAAATTTCGTGGTGTCCAATTGTTGTAGTAGCTACTATCTTGTCTCATCGCTACAACTCCCGTACGGGCTCGGGAGAGACGAAGGTTGAAAGTCATGCGTCCTCCGATACACAACCCAACCAGCCGTACTGCTTCTTAACACAGTGCTCATCCAACCCGGAAGCCAGCCGCACCAATGTGTCGGAGGAAACACCGTGCACCTGGCAACCTTGGTTAGCGCGCACTGCGCCCGGCCCGCCACAGGAGTTGCTGGTGCGCTATGAGACAAGGACATCCCTACCGACCAAGCCCTCCCTGACCCGGACGACGCTAGGCCAATTGTGTGTCGCCCCACGGACCTCCCGGTCGCGGCCGGTTACGACAGAGCCTGGGCGCGAACCCAGGGACTCTGATGGCACAGCTGGCGCTGCAGTACAGCGCCCTTAACCACTGCGCCACCCGGGAGGCCCTAGTAAACACTATTATTAACCAAATGACTATATAGTTCATGTATAGTAGAAGAACAACTAAAAGTGTTACATGACATCCGATTGAACAAGAAAAACATAAAGCATTGGACAAGTGTTCTGACACAACACTTCCTGTTGTAGAACCTCTTCCTTACATCTTGTTTTTGCTCTCACAGTCTCACATAATACCCAGCGATAACATCTAGCTTCTCTGCCCCCTTCCTCTTCTTCTCTCGGTTCTCTCTCCTGCTCCTTGTTTGGTGTTGATTGTTACTTTCAAAGCGAACGATTCTTGTTTTGAAATATTTCTGCTTAACTGAGCAACAGAGAAATGACTTCAAACTGGACAACAGAGGTCTAATTACATACCAGTGGTTGGTTTAGTCTGTGTTTGGAACTCTGTAGAACTGCATGGAACTCTGGAAGTTCAAAATTCCATATAATGGAGAAAGCGGGAAGGAGAGAAGTGATATGTGGGAAACTGCTGTCTTTCTCTCCCTCCCGCAGAGCCCTCCACCTCTCTGTCACCCCTACACACACACACACACACACAACACACACACACCACACACACACACACACACACACACACACACACACACACACACTCCAAGAACGCAGAGTACTCTGACTCCGTTCATTTCAGATTCCCATTTGGACTCTTATCTTGTAATACTGTGTAATAGAATCCAATCACTATCGCTAGGCCTGGGAAACGACCCACTGGGAAATAGGAAGGTTAACATGCTCCACTTGGGTGAGCTCAGTGATATAACATGTGGAAGTGTTTCTAGCATTTTAGTGTGCTCATTTGCGCTGTCTCTCTTAAGGCTGTGTTCTAGTTAGGGGACAATTGCAACCTTTCCTTGGCATGATGGAACACTTTTGACTGATTTTGATTAATTGAAATCAATTAACTGGGTCGTAATCTATGGATTTCACTTGACTGGGCAGAGGTGCAGCCATGGGTGGGCTTGGTGGGCCTGGGAGGGCATATGTCCACCCACTTGGGGTGAGTTTTCTTCCCACAAAAGGGCTTTATTACAGACAGAAACACTTCTCAGTTTCATCAGCTGTCCTGGAGGCTGGTCTCAGACCATCCTGCAGGTGAAGAATCTGGATGTGGAGGTCCTGGGCTGGCGTGGTTACACGTGGTCTGAGGTTGTGAGGATGGTTGGACTTACTGCCAAATTCTCAAAAAACATGTTGGAGGCAGCTTATGGTAGAGAAATTAACATTCAATTCACTGGCAACAGCTCTAGTGAACATTCATGCAGTCAGCATGCCAATTAATCGCTCCCACAAAACTTGAGACATCTGTGGCATTGTGTTATGTAACAAAACTGCACATTTCAGAGTGGCCTTTTATTGTACCCAGCACAAGGTGCACCTATGTAATGATCATGCTGTTTAATCAGCTTCTCGATATGCTACACCTGTCAGGTGGATGGATTATCTTGTCAAAGGAGAAATGCTCACTAACAGGGATGTAAACACATTTCTGCACAAAATTTGAAAGAAATAAGCTTTTTGTACATACAGAACATTTCTGGGATCTTTTATTTCAGCTCATGAAACATGGGACCAGCACTGTACATCTTGTGGTTATATTTTTGTTCAGTATATGCACCTTATTTACATAAATATTCAGACCTTTTGCTATGAGACTCGAAATTGAGCTCAGGTGCATCCTGTTTCCATTGATCGTCCTTGAGATGTTTCTACAACTTGATTGGAGTCCACCTGTGGTAAATTCAATTGATTGGACATGATTTGGAAAGGCACACACCTGTCTATATAAGTTCCCACAGTTGACAGTGCATGTCAGAGCAAAAACCAAGCCATGAGGTCGAAGCAATTGACTGTAGACTTTTGAGACAGGATTGTGTCGATGCGCAGATCTGGGGAAGGGTACCAAAAACTGTCTACAGCATTGAAGGTCCCCAAGAACATGGTTTCCTCCATTGTTCTTAAATGGAAGAAAGATTGCAAACCAGAAGACCATGTCTATCAGCACCATCTTGTTCTGCCTCAGAGAGATAGATAAATAGTTCTATAGTGCATAGCAGAAATCATTCATTTATGGGCTGCCATACAGATATTCGATCTACTGCACAGTGGAAGTTCTACCCTCCACTGATAATAAACATGTTAGCCCCTTAGCAAACCCCTAACCACCGTTATTCTGCCAAATTCCAAAATCTCCATGCTCCTCTTCTTTTGAAGCATGTATCTTCTCTGAGGCAGAGAGAGAGAGAGAGTGGAACAAAATTAGACCCAACCAAATCATGAGAAAACAAAATTATAATTACTTGACACATTGGAAAGAATTAACAAAAAAACAGAGCAACCTAGAATGCTATTTGGCCCTAAACAGAGAGAACACAGCGTCAGAATACCTGACCACTGTGACTGACCCAAACTTAAGGAAAGCTTTAACTATGTACAGACTCAGTGTGCATAGCCTTGCTATTGAGAAAGGCCGCCGTAGGCAGACCTGGCTCTCAAGAAAAGACAGACTATGTGCACACTGCCCACGAAATGAGGTGGAAACTGAGCTGCACTTCCTAACCTACTGCCAAATGTATGACCATATTAGAGACACATATTTCCCTCAGATTATACAGCTCCACAAATAATTAAAAAACAAAAACAATTTTGATAAAGTCCCATATCTATTGAGTGAAATATCACAGTGTGCCATCACAGCAGCAAGATTTGTTACCTGTTGTCACAAGAAAAAGGCAACCAGTGAAGAACAAACACCATTGTAAATACATTATATATATTAATGTTTATTTATTTTGCCTTTTGAATTTGAACTAGTTGCACAAAATGTAACATTTATAATGTCTTTATTCATTTTGTAATGTTTACTGTTACTTTTGATTTTTTATTTCACTTTTGTTTATTATCTAGTTCACTTGCTTTGGCAATGTTAACATATGTTTCCCTTGCCAATAAAGCTCTTAAATTGAAGAGAGAGAGAGGAGGAAAGTGAGAGTCAGAGAGAGAGAGAGGCAGAGAGAGATGAGAGAGAAAGAGCCCTACACTTGAAATCAATGAACAGGTTCTGGAATGTGCTGTGAGGGTCTGGTTTTGATTTATAAAGAGAGAGAGAGTGGGGATGGCGGGTTGGCCATATTGAGGGAGACAGATAGGGAGGGATGGAGGGAGACAGATAAGGAGAGAGAAAGATAGGGAGGGATAGAGGGAGACAGATAGGAGGGATAGAGGTGTGGGGGGATGGAGGGAGACAGATGGGGAGGGATAGAGGGGTAGAGTGATGGAGGGAGGGAGACAGATAGGGAGGGATAGAGGGATGGAGGGAGACATAGGGAGGGATAGAGGGATGGAGGGAGATAGATAGGGAGGGATAGAGGGGTGGAGGGAGACATAGGGAGGGATAGAGGGGTGGAGGGAGACAGATAGGGAGGGATAGAGGGGTGGAGGGAGACAGATAGGGAGGGATAGAGTTGTGGAGGGAGACAGATAGGGAGAGGGTGGAGGGATGGAGGGAGACAGATAGGGAGGGATAGAGGGGTGGAGGAGACAGATAGGAGGGATAGAGGGGTGGGAGGGAGACAGATAGGGAGGATAGAGGGGGGTGGGGAGAGGTAGGGAGGGATAGAGGGGTGGAGGGAGACAGATTGGGAGGGATAGAGGGTGGAGGGAGACAGATAGGGGGATAGAGGGGTGGAGGGAGACAGATAGGGAGGGATAGGGGTGGAGGGAGACAGATGGAGGGGGAGACAGATAGGAGGGATAGAGGGATGGAGGGAGACAGATAGGGAGGGATAGAGGGGTGGAGGGAGACAGATAGGGAGGGATGGAGGGATGGAGGGAGACAGATAGGGAGGGATAGAGGGGTGGAGGGAGACAGATAGGGAGGGATAGAGTTGGAGGGACAGATAGGGAGGGTGGAGGGATGGAGGGAGACAGATAGGGAGGGATAGAGGGTGGAGGAGACAGATAGGGAGGAGGGGTGGAGGGAGACATATAGGGAGGGATAGAGGGTGGAGGGAGACAGGTAGGGAGGATAGAGGGGTGGAGGGAGACAGATTAGGGAGGGATAGAGGGGTGGAGGGAGACAGATAGGAGGGATAGAGGGTGGAGAGACAGATAGGAGGATAGAGGGTGGAGGAGAGAGACAGATAGGGGAGGGATAGAGGGGTGGAGGGAGACAGATAGGAGGGGGAGGGGGATAGGGAGGGATGGAGGGAGACAGATAGGGAGGGATAGAGGGGTGGAGGGAGACAGATAGGGAGGGATAGAGGGGTGGAGGGAGACAGATAGGGAGGGATAGAGGGATGGAGGGAGACAGATAGGGAGGGATAGAGGGATGGAGGGAGACAGATAGGGAGGGGTGGAGGGATGGAGGGAGACAGATAGGGAGGGATAGAGGGGTGGAGGGAGACAGATAGGGAGGGATAGGGGGGAGGGATGGAGGGAGACAGATAGGGAGGATAGAGGGTGGAGGGAGACAGATAGGGAGGAGGGGTGGAGGGAGACAGATAGGGAGGATAGAGGGATGGAGGGAGACAGATAGGGAGGGATAGAGGGGTGGAGGGAGACAGATAGGGAGGGATAGAGGGTGGAGGGAGACAGATAGGGAGGGTAGAGGGATGGAGGGAGACAGATAGGGAGGGATGGAGGGGTGGAGGGAGACAGATAGGGAGGGATAGAGGGTGGAGGGAGACAGATAGGGGGATAGAGGGGTGGAGGGGGTAGGGGGGAGGGATGGAGGAGACAGATAGGGAGGGATAGAGGGGTGGAGGGAGACAGATAGGGAGGGATAGAGGGGTGGAGGGAGACAGATAGGGGGGATAGAGGGGTGGAGGGAGACAGATAGGGGGGGATAGAGGGTGGAGGGAGACAGATAGGGAGGGATAGAGGGGTGGAGGGAGACAGATAGGGGATGGAGGAGACAGATAGGGAGGGATAGAGGGGTGGAGGGAGACAGATAGGAGGGACAGATAGGAGGATAGAGTGGGGATGGGGAGGGAGACAGATAGTGGAGGGATAGAGGGGGGATGGAGGGAGACAGATAGGGGGGATAGAGGGGTGGAGGGAGACAGATAGGGGGGATAGAGGGTTGGAGGGAGACAGATAGGGGGGGATAGAGGGGTGGAGGGAGGATAGGGGGAGGGATGGAGGGAGACAGATAGGGAGGGGTGGAGGGATGGAGGGAGACAGATAGGGAGGGATAGAGGGGTGGAGGAGACAGATAGGGGGATAGAGGGGTGGAGGGAGACAGATAGGGGGATAGAGGGTTGGAGGGAGACAGATAGGGGGGATAGAGGGGTGGAGGGAGACAGATAGGGGGATAGAGGGTGGAGGGGTGGAGGGAGACAGATAGGGGGATAGAGGGGATGGAGGGAGACAGATGGAGGGGAGACAGATAGAGGGGTGGAGGGAGACAGATAGGGAGGGATAGAGGGTGGAGGGAGACAGATAGGGGGGGATAGAGGGTGGAGGGAGACAGAGGGGGGAGAGGGTGGAGGAGACAGATAGGGGGGATAGGGGTGGAGGACAGATAGGGAGGATAGAGGGTGGAGGGAGACAGATGGGGGGATAGAGGAGGGGTGGAGGGAGACAGATAGGGGGATAGAGGGTGGAGGGAGACAGATAGGGGGATAGGGTTGGAGGGAGACAGATAGGGAGGGATAGAGGGGTGGAGGGAGACAGATAGGGGATAGAGGGTGGAGGGAGGGGAGATAGTGGAGGGATAGAGGGGTGGAGGGAGACAGATAGGGAGGGAGGTGGAGGGAGACAGATAGGGAGGGATAGAGGGTGGAGGGAGACAGATAGGGGGATAGAGGGTGGAGGGAGACAGATAGGGGGGGATAGAGGGTTGGAGGAGACAGATAGGGGGATAGAGGTGGAGGGACAGATAGGGGGATAGGGGTGGAGGGAGACAGATAGGGGGATGGAGGAGGATGGAGGATAGACAGATAGGGAGGGATGGAGGGATGGAGGGAGACAGATAGGGAGGGATGGAGGGGGTGGAGGGAGACAGATAGGGAGGGGATAGAGGGGTGGAGGGAGACAGATAGGAGGGATAGAGGGGTGGAGGGAGACAGATAGGGGGATAGAGGGGTGGAGGAGAGATAGATAGGGGGGGGTGGGAGAGACAGAGGGGATAGAGGGAGGGAGACAGATAGGGAGGATAGAGGGGATGGAGGGAGACAGATAGGGAGGATAGAGGGGTGGAGGGAGACAGATAGGGAGGAGTGGAGGGAGACAGATATGGAGGGATGGAGGGATGGAGGGAGACAGATAGGGAGGATAGAGGTGGAGGGAGACAGATAGGATGGGGATAGAGGGGTGGAGGGAGACAGATAGGGAGGATAGAGGGTGGAGGGAGACAGATAGGGGGATAGAGGGGTGGAGGGAGACAGATAGGGAGGGATGGAGGGGTGGAGGGGGATAGGGGAGGATAGGGGGTGGAGGGAGACAGATAGGGGATAGAGGGTTAGAGGGTGGAGACAGATAGAGGGAGGATAGAGGGGTGGAGGGAGACAGATAGGAGGGATAGAGGGATGGAGGAGACAGATAGGAGGGATGGAGAGAGGTGGATAGAGGGAGACAGATGGGAGGGAGGGGTGGAGGGAGACAGATAGGGAGGATAGAGGGGGTGGAGGGAGACAGATAGTGGAGGGATAGAGGGGTGGAGGGAGACAGATAGGGGAGGATAGAGGGTGGAGGGGAGACAGATAGGGGATAGAGACAGATAGGAGGGATAGAGGGTGGAGGGAGACAGATAGGGAGGGATGGAGGGGTGGAGGAGACAGATAGGGAGGGATAGAGGGGTGGAGGGAGACAGATAGGGAGAGGATAGACAGATAGGGGGAGGTGGGGTGGAGGGAGACAGATAGGGGGATAGAGGGTGGAGGGAGACAGATAGGGGGATAGAGGGGTGGGGGTGGAGGAGACAGATAGGGGGATAGAGGGGTGGAGGAGACAGATAGGGGGATAGAGGGTGGAGGAGACAGATAGGAGGATAGAGGGTGTGGAGGGATAGAGGGGTGGAGGGAGATAGATATGGAGGGATGGGAGGGATGGAGGAGACAGATAGGAGAGGATAGAGGGGTGGAGGGAGACAGATAGGAGGGAGGAGGGATAGAGGGGTAGGGGAGGGGGGGAGGGAGACAGATAGGGGAGGGAGGTTGGAGGGAGACAGAGGGATGGAGGAGACAGGATAGAGGGATGGAGGGAGACAGATAGGGGGATAGAGGGGGTGGAGGAGAGAGATAGGGGGATAGAGGGTGGAGGGAGACAGATAGGGAGGGAGGAGGGTTGGAGGGAGACAGATAGGAGGGATAGAGGGTGGAGGGAGACAGATAGGGGGATAGGAGGGTGGAGGGAGACAGATAGGGGATAGAGGGGTGGAGGGAGACAGATAGGGAGGGATAGAGGGTGGAGGGAGACAGATAGGGAGGATAGAGGGTGGAGGAGACAGATAGGGAGGATAGAGGGTGGAGGAGACAGATAGAGGGAGGGGTGGAGGGATGGAGGGAGACAGATAGGAGGGATAGAGGGTGGAGGAGACAGATAGGGAGGGATAGAGGGTGGAGGGAGACAGATAGGAGGGATAGAGGGTGGAGGGAGACAGATAGGAGGGATAGAGGGGTGGAGGGAGACAGATAGGAAGGTTGGGATAGAGGGGTGGAGGGAGACAGATAGGGGGATGGAGGGGAGACAGATAGGGAGGATAGAGGGTGGAGGACAGACAGAGGAGATAGGGAGGGAGACAGATAGGGGAGGGATAGAGGGTGGAGGGAGACAGATAGGGAGGGATAGAGGGGTGGAGGGAGACAGATAGGGAGGATAGGAGGGATGGAGGGAGACAGATAGGAGGAGAGGGGGTGGAGGGAGACAGATAGGGGGATAGAGGGTGGAGGGAGACAGATAGGGAGGATAGAGGGGTGGAGGGAGACAGATAGGGAGGGATAGAGGGTGGAGGAGACAGATAGGGAGGGATAGAGGGATGGAGGAGACAGATAGGGGGGATAGAGGGGTGGAGGGAGACAGATAGGGGGATAGAGGGGTGGAGGGAGACAGATAGGGAGGATAGAGGGGTGGAGGAGACAGATAGGGAGGGATGGGGGGTGGAGGAGACAGATAGGGAGGGATAGAGGGGTGGAGGGAGACAGATAGGGAGGGATAGAGGGGTGGAGAGACAGATAGGGAGGGATAGGGTGGGGAGACAGAGGGAGATAGAGGGGTGGAGGGAGACAGATAGGGAGGATAGAGGGTGGAGGGAGACAGATAGGGAGGGGGGTGGAGGGAGACAGATAGGGGATAGAGGGTGGAGGGAGACAGATAGGGAGGGATAGAGGGGTGGAGGGAGACAGATAGGAGGATAGAGGGTGGAGGAGACAGATAGGGAGGGAGGAGGGATGGAGATAGAGGGGTGGAGGAGACAGATAGGGAGGGATAGAGGGTGGAGGAGACAGATAGGGAGGGATGGAGGGAGAGATAGATAGGATGGAGGGAGACAGATAGGGAGGGATGGTGGAGGGGAGACAGATAGGGAGGGATAGAGGGGTGGAGGGAGACAGATAGGGAGGGATAGAGGATGGAGGGAGACAGATAGGGAGGATAGAGGATGGAGGAGACAGATAGGGAGGGATAGAGGGTGGAGGGAGACAGATAGGGAGGGATGGAGGGATGGAGGGAGACAGATAGGGAGGGATAGAGGGGTGGAGGAGACAGATAGGGAGGGATAGGAGTGGAGACAGATAGGGAGGGATAGAGGGATGGATGGAGGAGACAGATAGGGAGGATAGAGGGGTGGAGGGAGACAGATAGGGAGGGATAGAGGGGTGGAGGGAGACAGATAGGGAGGGATGGAGGGGATGGAGGGAGACAGATAGGGAGGGATAGAGGGTGGAGGGAGACAGATAGGGAGGGAGACAGATAGACAGATAGAGGATAGAGGGTGGAGGGAGACAGATAGAGGAGGGATAGAGGGGTGGAGGGAGACAGATAGACAGATGGAGGGAGACAGATATGAGGAGGACAGAGTGGAGGAGACAGATAGGGAGGGATAGAGGGTGGAGGAGACAGATAGGGGGAGGATGGAGGGAGACAGATAGGAGGATAGAGGGGTGGAGGAGACAGATAGGGAGGGAGATGGAGGGAGACAGATAGGGGGATAGATAGGGAGTGGAGAGACAGATAGGGAGGATAGGGGTGGAGGGACAGATGGGGAGGGATAGGAGGATAGACAGAGGGGGATAGATAGGAGGGGATGGAGGGAGACAGATAGGGGGGATAGAGGGGTGGAGGGAGACAGATAGGGAGGATAGAGGGTGGAGGGAGACAGATAGGGAGGGATAGGGTGGAGGGAGACAGATAGGGGGATAGAGGGGGTGGAGGGAGACAGATAGGGGGGATAGAGGGGTGGAGGAGACAGATAGGGGGATAGGGGATGGGGAGACAGATAGGGGGGTGAGGGCTGGAGGAGACAGATAGGGAGGGATAGAGGGGGTGGAGGGAGACAGATAGGGAGGGATGGAGGGAGACAGATAGGGAGGGATAGGGGTGGAGGAGACAGGAGGGGGGGGACAGAGGGTGGAGGAGACAGATAGGGAGGGATAGAGGGGTGGAGGGAGACAGATAGGGAGGGATAGAGGGGAGGAGGGAGGGACAGATAGGGGGATAGGAGGGGTGGGGGGGAGGGACAGATAGGGGGATGGAGGGTGGAGGGAGACAGATAGGGGGATGGAGAGATGGAGGAGACAGATAGGGGGGGATGGAGGGACAGATGTCGGGAGGATAGAGGATGGAGGGAGACAGATAGGGAGGGATAGAGGGGTGGAGGAGACAGATAGGGAGGGATAGAGGGGGTGGAGGGAGACAGATAGGGAGGGATAGAGGGGTGGAGGGAGACAGATAGGAGGGATAGAGGGGTGGAGGAGACAGATAGGGAGGTAGGGGTGGAGGGATAGGGAGGGATGGGGAGACAGATAGGGAGGGATAGAGGGTGGAGGGAGACAGATAGGAGGGATAGAGGGTGGAGGGAGACAGATAGAGGGGGGATAGAGGGGGAGGGAGGGAGACAGATAGGGGGATAGAGAGGGGATGGAGGGAGGGTGGAGGGAGACAGATAGGGGATAGAGGGGTGGAGGAGACAGATAGGGGGATAGAGGGAGAGGGGGATAGGAGGGATAGAGGGTGGAGGAGATAGATAGGGAGGGATGGAGAGGGGATGGAGGGAGACAGATAGGGAGGGATAGAGGGTGGAGGGAGACAGATAGGGAGGGGGAGGATGGATGGGGAGACAGATAGGGAGGAGGGGAGGGAGGGGAGACAGATAGGGAGGGATAGAGGGGTGGAGGGAGACAGATAGGGAGGGATAGAGGGGTGGAGGAGACAGATAGGATAGAGGGATGAGGGAGACAGATAGGGAGGGATAGAGGGTGGAGGGAGACAGATAGGGAGGGGATAGAGGGGTGGAGGGAGACAGATAGGGAGGGATGGAGGGATGGAGGGAGACAGATAGGAGGGATAGAGGGTGGAGGGAGACAGATAGGGGGGATAGAGGGTGGAGGGAGACAGATAGGAGGGATAGAGGGTGGAGGGAGACAGATAGGAGGGATAGAGGGGGTGGAGGGAGACAGATAGGGAGGATAGAGGGGTGGAGGGAGACAGATAGGGAGGGATAGAGGGGTGGAGGGAGACAGATAGGAGGGATAGAGGGGTGGAGGGAGACAGATAGGAGGGATGGAGGAGACAGAGGGAGGGATAGGGTGGGGGAGACAGATAGGGGGGATAGAGGGGGTGGAGGGAGACAGATAGGGAGGGATAGAGGGATGGAGAGGAGGGATAGAGGGGTGGAGGAGGATAGGAGGGATAGGGAGGGAGACAGATAGGGAGGATAGAGGGATGGAGGGAGACAGATAGGGAGGGATAGAGGGGTGGAGGAGACAGATAGGGAGGGATGGAGAGGGGGGTGACAGAGGGAGGGATAGGGGTGGAGGGAGACAGATAGGGAGGGTTGGAGGAGAGACAGATAGAGGGGAGGGGATGAGGGAGACAGATAGGAGGGAGATGGGAGGGAGACAGATAGGGAGGATAGGGGGTGGAGGGAGACAGATAGGGAGGGATAGAGGGGTGGAGGGAGACAGATAGGGGGATAGGGTGGAGGGAGACAGATATGGGAGGGATAGAGGGTGGAGGGAGACAGATAGGGAGGGGCGGAGGGTGGAGGGAGACAGATAGAGGGGATGGGAGGGAGACAGATAGGGAGGGATAGAGAGGGGTGGAGGGAGACAGATAGGGGGATAGAGGGTGGAGGGAGACAGATAGGGGGATAGAGGGATGGAGGGAGACAGATAGGGGGATAGAGTTGGGTGGAGGGAGACAGATAGGGGGATAGAGGGTTTGGAGGGAGACAGATAGGGGGATAGAGGGTTGGAGGGGAGACAGATAGGGGGATAGAGGGGTGGAGGGAGACAGATAGGGGGGGGGGTGGAGGGAGACAGATAGGGGGATAGAGGGTGGAGGAGACAGATAGGGGGATAGAGGGTTGGAGGAGACAGATAGAGGAGGGAGACAGGGGAGGGATAGAGGGATGGAGGGAGACAGATAGGGAGGGGGATGGAGGGATGGAGGGAGACAGATAGGGGGAGGGATAGAGGGTGGGAGACAGATAGGGAGGGATAGAGGGGTGGAGGGAGACAGATAGGGAGATAGAGGGTTGGAGGGAGACAGATAGGGGAGGGATAGAGGGGTGGAGGGAGACAGATAGGGGGATAGAGGGTTGGAGGGAGACAGATAGGGGGGATAGAGGGTTGGAGGGAGACAGATAGGGAGGGATGGAGGAGATAGTTAGGGAGGGATGGAGGTTGGGGGATTGGGGGATAGGGAGGGTTGGGGGGGATGGAGGAGATTGATAGGGAGGGATGGAGGAGATAGATAGGGAGGGATAGGGGTTTGGGGGATGGAGGGAGACAGATCGGGAGGGATGGAGGTAGATAGATTTACATTTACATTTACATTTAAGTCATTTAGTGAAAGTGTGTTCATGTGTGAGTAGGAAAGTGGGTCAGTAATGGGGTGTCCCTGCTGGGCTTGGTGTCTGGAGACCTCTGTCATTTAGCTGCCTACTCTGCTGGTTAAACAGTGGATGACATACTGTACCGAACTGCCACACTACTAGTCTATACTCTGCTGTGGTCTCTTTCTGCTATGCTGTCTCGAGGTCGTTTATGCTCTCTCTTTCTCTCTCTATATCAGTAGTCTTGTTCTCTCGCTCTTTATCCCGACACACACACACACACACACACACACACACACACACACACACACACACACACACACACACACACACAGTGGTGTAATCGATGAAGCTGACTGTGGTTTTGTCTCATCCAGCCCTCTGCCACCTCATTGACATTCACCAGCAGAGTGTGAAGAGCAGAGCTCTTATCTGTGATGAATTGATAATTACCTCAGATGTGCCTTATGCTTATTTGTAAATACAGCACTGACAAACCATAACATCAATTAATAGTAAGGCCACATTAACATAACATTGTATCTTGCAGTCCTACTCATAAAGTATCTCAGAGTTGGATGCTGATGTAGGATCAGTTTAGCCTTTTAGATTATAATGAATAAGATTATATGGACAGCATGGAGTTGATCCTAGATCAGCACTCTTACAGGACAGAGCACTTCCTCCTGACTGTCTAGTCACACAGATACTGGCATACAGTAGACTGCTGTAACCTACTCAGACAGATATGTGAAAAGCCTTCCACTGCTCAGGTATTTAATGGACAAATATTATGGCAAGTATTACAGTGGGGCCAGGCTGACTGAGAGTATTCTTCAGCTTCTAGTGTTTACTGAGAGGGGGTGGTTGAGAGAGAGGGAGAGGAGGGAGTTGAGGGAGAGAGGATGAGAGGGAGGGGAGGTTTGAGGAGAGGGGAAGAGTTGGGGGAGTGTTGACAGAGATAGAGGGGGAGAGTTGGAGAGTTGAGGGAGAGAGAGAGAGTTGATGGAGAGCAGGAGAGTTGAGGGGAGAGAGAGAGTTGATGGAGAGCAGGAGAGTTGGGGGAGAGAGGAGTTGATGGAGAGCAGGAGAGTTGAGGGAGAGAGAGAGTTGATGGAGAGCAGGAGAGTTGAGAGAGAGTTGATGGAGAGCAGGAGAGTTGGGGGAGAGAGGGATAGGTGGAGAGGAGAGAGTTGATGGAGAGCAGGAGAGTTGGGGAGAGAGGGATAGGTGGAGAGGAGAGAGTTGATGGAAAGCAGGAGAGTTGGGGGAGAGAGGGAAGAGTTGGGGAGTGTTGACAGAGATAGAGGAGAGTTGGAGGTTGAGAGTTGGAGAGTTGGGAGATAGAGGCGAGTTGATGGAGAGCAGGAGAGTTGGGGGAGAGAGTTGATGGAGAGCAGGAGAGTTGGGGAGAGAGGGAGAGTTGATGGAGAGCAGGAGAGTTGAGGGAGAGTTGATGGAGAACAGGAGAGTTGGGGGAGAGAGTTGATGGAGAGCAGGAGAGTTGAGGGGGGAGAGAGTTGATGGAGAGCAGGAGAGTTGGGGGGAGAGTTGATGGAGAGCAGGAGTTGGGGGGGAGAGAGTTGATGGAGAGCAGGAGAGTTGGAGAGCAGAGTTGGGGGGAGAGAGAGAGTTGATGGAGAACAGGAGAGTTGGGGGAGAGAGGGAGAGTTGATGGAGAGCAGGAGAGTTGGGGGAGAGAGAGGGAGTTGATGGAGAGCAGGAGAGTTGGGAGGAGAGAGAGAGTTGCTGGAGAGCAGGAGAGTTGGGGAGAGAGAGAGAGTTGATGGAGAGCAGGAGAGTTGGGGGAGAGCAGGAGAGTTGGGGAGAGCAGGAGAGAGTTGATGGAGAGCAGGAGAGTTGGGGGAGAGAGGGATAGGTGGAGAGGAGAGGAGAGGCTGTGCTTTTATATTTGAGGCTTCTCTACAGTACTACTCTCTTTCTCTCTGTCTCTCTCTCTGTGGTCACCAGAACATTCTGCAACTTCATCAAAGGTTGACATGAATAGCCTTTCTGATGTCACTGAAGGAAAATCCCCACATAATAGATTTGAATAGTGGTTTAAAAAAAGGCTTCAGTGCTGTTATCAGTAGAGCTGGGACGATACCAGCATCACAATATGTTTTCCACAGCAAAAATGTAAACACGAAGCAGTTTGGTCCTCTTTGGTCCTTTAAAAGCCTGCTGTATGTAAAATATTGTGTGCTTTCACTTGGAAAATACATAAATGTGACTCTGGATGACAACATAATGATATTTGTTTCCAACATTAAGGATATTTTCCTAAAGAAGTTAAATCCGCTTCATGTTTTGTTTCCTTGCAACGATACTTATGTGTATTGCGATACTGGTATCATCCTGGCCCTAGTTATCAGTAGAATGGGGCTGTTGGATGTTGAAGGGGCTGTTGGATGTTGAAGGGGGCTGTTGGATGTTGAATGGGGCTGTTGGATGTTGAATGGGGCTGTTGGGTGTTGAATGGGGCTGTTGGGTGGTGAATGGGGCTGTTGGATGTTCAATGGGGCTGTTGGATGTTCAATGGGGCTGTTGGATGTTGAATGGGGCTGTTGGATGTTGAATGGAGCTGTTGGATGTTGAATGGGGCTGTTGGGTGTTGAATGGGGCTGTTGGGTGTTGAATGGGGCTGTTGGACGTTGAATGGGGCTGTTGACGTTGAATGGGGCTGTTGGATGTTGAAGAGGGGTTGTTGGATGTTGAATGGGGCTGTTGGGTGTTGAATGGGGCTGTTGGACGTTGAATGGGGCTGTTGGACGTTGAATGGGGCTGTTGGACGTTGAATGGGGCTGTTGGATGTTGAAGGGGGTTGTTGGATGTTGAATGGGGCTGTTGGGTGTTGAATGGGGCTGTTGGGTGTTGAATGGGGCTGTTGGGTGTTGAATGGGGCTGTTGGGTGTTGAATGGGGCTGTTGGGTGTTGAATGGGGCTGTTGGGTGTTGAATGGGGCTGTTGGGTGTTGAATGGGACTGTTGGATGTTGAATGGGGCTGTTGGGTGTTGAATGGGGCTGTTGGGTGTTGAATGGGGCTGTTGGGTGTTGAATGGGGCAGAATGGGGCTGTTGGATGTTGAATGGGGCTGTTGGGTGTTGAATGGGGCTGTTGGATGTTGAATGGGGCTGTTGGGTGTTGAATGGGGCTGTTGGGTGTTGAATGGGGCTGTTGGGTGTTGAATGGGGCTGTTGGGTGTTGAATGGGGCTGTTGGATGTTGAATGGGGCTGTTGGGTGTTGAATGGGGCTGTTGGGTGTTGAATGGGGCTGTTGGGTGTTGAATGGGGCTGTTGGACGTTGAATGGGGCTGTTGGATGTTGAATGGTGCTGTTGGGTGTTGAATGGGGCTGTTGGGTGTTGAATGGGGCTGTTGGGTGTTGAATGGGGCTGTTGGGTGTTGAATGGGGCTGTTGGACGTTGAATGGGGCTGTTGGATGTTGAATGGGGCTGTTGGATGTTGAATGGGGCTGTTGGGTGTTGAATGGGGCTGTTGGACGTTGAATGGGGCTGTTGGATGTTGAATGGTGCTGTTGGGTGTTGAATGGGGCTGTTGGGTGTTGAATGGGGCTGTTGGACGTTGAATGGGGCTGTTGGATGTTGAATGGTGCTGTTGGGTGTTGAATGGGGCTGTTGGGTGTTGAATGGGGCTGTTGGATGTTGAATGGGGCTGTTGGGTGTTGAATGGGGCTGTTGGGTGTTGAATGGGGCTGTTGGGTGTTGAATGGGGCTGTTGGGTGTTGAATGGGGCTGTTGGATGTTGAATGGGGCTGTTGGATGTTGAATGGGGCTGTTGGGTGTTGAATGGGGCTGTTGGACGTTGAATGGGGCTGTTGGATGTTGAATGGTGCTGTTGGGTGTTGAATGGGGCTGTTGGGTGTTGAATGGGGCTGTTGGGTGTTGAATGGGGCTGTTGGATGTTGAATGGGGCTGTTGGGTGTTGAATGGGGCTGTTGGATGTTGAATGGGGCTGTTGGGTGTTGAATGGGGCTGTTGGATGTTGAATGGGGCTGTTGGATGTTGAATGGGTCTGTTGGGTGTTGAATGGGGCTGTTGGATGTTGAATGGGGCTGTTGGGTGTTGAATGGGGCTGTTGGACGTTGAATGGGGCTGTTGGATGTTGAATGGGGCTGTTGGATGTTGAATGGGGCTGTTGGACGTTGAATGGGGCTGTTGGATGTTGAATGGGGCTGTTGGATGTTGAATGGGGCTGTTGGGTGTTGAATGGGGCTGTTGGACGTTGAATGGGGCTGTTGGATGTTGAATGGTGCTGTTGGGTGTTGAATGGGGCTGTTGGGTGTTGAATGGGGCTGTTGGATGTTGAATGGGGCTGTTGGATGTTGAATGGGGCTGTTGGGTGTTGAATGGGGCTGTTGGACGTTGAATGGGGCTGTTGGATGTTGAATGGTGCTGTTGGGTGTTGAATGGGGCTGTTGGGTGTTGAATGGGGCTGTTGGGTGTTGAATGGGGCTGTTGGATGTTGAATGGGGCTGTTGGGTGTTGAATGGGGCTGTTGGATGTTGAATGGGGCTGTTGGATGTTGAAGGGGCTGTTGGATGTTGAATGGGGCTGTTGGGTGTTGAATGGGGCTGTTGGACGTTGAATGGGGCTGTTGGACGTTGAATGGGGCTGTTGGGCGTTGAATGGGGCTGTTGGACGTTGAATGGGGCTGTTGGATGTTGAATGGTGCTGTTAGGTGTTGAATGGGGCTGTTGGGTGTTGAATGGGGCTGTTGGACGTTGAATGGGGCTGTTGGATGTTGAATGGTGCTGTTGGGTGTTGAATGGGGCTGTTGGGTGTTGAATGGGGCTGTTGGACGTTGAATGGGGCTGTTGGATGTTGAATGGTGCTGTTGGGTGTTGAATGGGGCTGTTGGGTGTTGAATGGGGCTGTTGGATGTTGAATGGGGCTGTTGGGTGTTGAATGGGGCTGTTGGGTGTTGAATGGGGCTGTTGGGTGTTGAATGGGGCTGTTGGGTGTTGAATGGGGCTGTTGGATGTTGAATGGGGCTGTTGGATGTTGAATGGGGCTGTTGGGTGTTGAATGGGGCTGTTGGACGTTGAATGGGGCTGTTGGATGTTGAATGGTGCTGTTGGGTGTTGAATGGGGCTGTTGGGTGTTGAATGGGGCTGTTGGGTGTTGAATGGGGCTGTTGGATGTTGAATGGGGCTGTTGGGTGTTGAATGGGGCTGTTGGATGTTGAATGGGGCTGTTGGGTGTTGAATGGGGCTGTTGGATGTTGAATGGGGCTGTTGGATGTTGAATGGGTCTGTTGGGTGTTGAATGGGGCTGTTGGATGTTGAATGGGGCTGTTGGGTGTTGAATGGGGCTGTTGGACGTTGAATGGGGCTGTTGGATGTTGAATGGGGCTGTTGGATGTTGAATGGGGCTGTTGGACGTTGAATGGGGCTGTTGGATGTTGAATGGGGCTGTTGGATGTTGAATGGGGCTGTTGGGTGTTGAATGGGGCTGTTGGACGTTGAATGGGGCTGTTGGATGTTGAATGGTGCTGTTGGGTGTTGAATGGGGCTGTTGGGTGTTGAATGGGGCTGTTGGATGTTGAATGGGGCTGTTGGATGTTGAATGGGGCTGTTGGGTGTTGAATGGGGCTGTTGGACGTTGAATGGGGCTGTTGGATGTTGAATGGTGCTGTTGGGTGTTGAATGGGGCTGTTGGGTGTTGAATGGGGCTGTTGGGTGTTGAATGGGGCTGTTGGATGTTGAATGGGGCTGTTGGGTGTTGAATGGGGCTGTTGGATGTTGAATGGGGCTGTTGGATGTTGAAGGGGCTGTTGGATGTTGAATGGGGCTGTTGGGTGTTGAATGGGGCTGTTGGACGTTGAATGGGGCTGTTGGACGTTGAATGGGGCTGTTGGACGTTGAATGGGGCTGTTGGACGTTGAATGGGGCTGTTGGGTGTTGAAGGGGTCTGTTGGATGTTGAATGGGGCTGTTGGATGTTGAATGGGGCTGTTGGATGTTGAATGGGGCTGTTGGACGTTGAATGGGGCTGTTGACGTTGAATGGGGCTGTTGGGTGTTGAAGGGGTCTGTTGGATGTTGAATGGGGCTGTTGGGTGTTGAATGGGGCTGTTGGGTGTTGAATGGGGCTGTTGGGTGTTGAATGGGGCTGTTGGGTGTTGAATGGGGCTGTTGGGTGTTGAATGGGGCTGTTGGACGTTGAATGGGGCTGTTGGATGTTGAATGGGGCTGTTGGGTGTTGAATGGGGCTGTTGGACGTTGAATGGGGCTGTTGGATGTTGAATGGTGCTGTTGGGTGTTGAATGGGGCTGTTGGGTGTTGAATGGGGCTGTTGGACGTTGAATGGGGCTGTTGGATGTTGAATGGGGCTGTTGGATGTTGAATGGTGCTGTTGGGTGTTGAATGGGGCTGTTGGGTGTTGAATGGGGCTGTTGGATGTTGAATGGGGCTGTTGGATGTTGAATGGGGCTGTTGGGTGTTGAATGGGGCTGTTGGACGTTGAATGGGGCTGTTGGATGTTGAATGGTGCTGTTGGGTGTTGAATGGGGCTGTTGGGTGTTGAATGGGGCTGTTGGGTGTTGAATGGGGCTGTTGGATGTTGAATGGGGCTGTTGGGTGTTGAATGGGGCTGTTGGATGTTGAATGGGGCTGTTGGATGTTGAAGGGGGCTGTTGGATGTTGAATGGGGCTGTTGGGTGTTGAATGGGGCTGTTGGACGTTGAATGGGGCTGTTGGACGTTGAATGGGGCTGTTGGACGTTGAATGGGGCTGTTGGACGTTGAATGGGGCTGTTGGATGTTGAATGGTGCTGTTGGGTGTTGAATGGGGCTGTTGGGTGTTGAATGGGGCTGTTGGACGTTGAATGGGGCTGTTGGATGTTGAATGGTGCTGTTGGGTGTTGAATGGGCTGTTGGGTGTTGAATGGGGCTGTTGGACGTTGAATGGGGCTGTTGGATGTTGAATGGTGCTGTTGGGTGTTGAATGGGGCTGTTGGGTGTTGAATGGGGCTGTTGGATGTTGAATGGGGCTGTTGGGTGTTGAATGGGGCTGTTGGGTGTTGAATGGGGCTGTTGGGTGTTGAATGGGGCTGTTGGGTGTTGAATGGGGCTGTTGGATGTTGAATGGGGCTGTTGGATGTTGAATGGGGCTGTTGGGTGTTGAATGGGGCTGTTGGACGTTGAATGGGGCTGTTGGATGTTGAATGGTGCTGTTGGGTGTTGAATGGGGCTGTTGGGTGTTGAATGGGGCTGTTGGGTGTTGAATGGGGCTGTTGGATGTTGAATGGGGCTGTTGGGTGTTGAATGGGGCTGTTGGATGTTGAATGGGGCTGTTGGGTGTTGAATGGGGCTGTTGGATGTTGAATGGGGCTGTTGGATGTTGAATGGGTCTGTTGGGTGTTGAATGGGGCTGTTGGATGTTGAATGGGGCTGTTGGGTGTTGAATGGGGCTGTTGGACGTTGAATGGGGCTGTTGGATGTTGAATGGGGCTGTTGGATGTTGAATGGGGCTGTTGGACGTTGAATGGGGCTGTTGGATGTTGAATGGGGCTGTTGGATGTTGAATGGGGCTGTTGGGTGTTGAATGGGGCTGTTGGACGTTGAATGGGGCTGTTGGATGTTGAATGGTGCTGTTGGGTGTTGAATGGGGCTGTTGGGTGTTGAATGGGGCTGTTGGATGTTGAATGGGGCTGTTGGATGTTGAATGGGGCTGTTGGGTGTTGAATGGGGCTGTTGGACGTTGAATGGGGCTGTTGGATGTTGAATGGTGCTGTTGGGTGTTGAATGGGGCTGTTGGGTGTTGAATGGGGCTGTTGGGTGTTGAATGGGGCTGTTGGATGTTGAATGGGGCTGTTGGGTGTTGAATGGGGCTGTTGGATGTTGAATGGGGCTGTTGGATGTTGAAGGGGCTGTTGGATGTTGAATGGGGCTGTTGGGTGTTGAATGGGGCTGTTGGGCGTTGAATGGGGCTGTTGGACGTTGAATGGGGCTGTTGGACGTTGAATGGGGCTGTTGGACGTTGAATGGGGCTGTTGGGTGTTGAAGGGGTCTGTTGGATGTTGAATGGGGCTGTTGGATGTTGAATGGGGCTGTTGGATGTTGAATGGGGCTGTTGGACGTTGAATGGGGCTGTTGGACGTTGAATGGGGCTGTTGGGTGTTGAAGGGGTCTGTTGGATGTTGAATGGGGCTGTTGGGTGTTGAATGGGGCTGTTGGGTGTTGAATGGGGCTGTTGGGTGTTGAATGGGGCTGTTGGGTGTTGAATGGGGCTGTTGGGTGTTGAATGGGGCTGTTGGACGTTGAATGGGGCTGTTGGATGTTGAATGGGGCTGTTGGGTGTTGAATGGGGCTGTTGGACGTTGAATGGGGCTGTTGGATGTTGAATGGTGCTGTTGGGTGTTGAATGGGGCTGTTGGGTGTTGAATGGGGCTGTTGGACGTTGAATGGGGCTGTTGGATGTTGAATGGTGCTGTTGGGTGTTGAATGGGGCTGTTGGGTGTTGAATGGGGCTGTTGGATGTTGAATGGGGCTGTTGGGTGTTGAATGGGGCTGTTGGGTGTTGAATGGGGCTGTTGGGTGTTGAATGGGGCTGTTGGGTGTTGAATGGGGCTGTTGGATGTTGAATGGGGCTGTTGGATGTTGAATGGGGCTGTTGGGTGTTGAATGGGGCTGTTGGACGTTGAATGGGGCTGTTGGATGTTGAATGGTGCTGTTGGGTGTTGAATGGGGCTGTTGGGTGTTGAATGGGGCTGTTGGGTGTTGAATGGGGCTGTTGGATGTTGAATGGGGCTGTTGGGTGTTGAATGGGGCTGTTGGATGTTGAATGGGGCTGTTGGGTGTTGAATGGGGCTGTTGGATGTTGAATGGGGCTGTTGGATGTTGAATGGGTCTGTTGGGTGTTGAATGGGGCTGTTGGATGTTGAATGGGGCTGTTGGTGTTGAATGGGGCTGTTGGACGTTGAATGGGGCTGTTGGATGTTGAATGGGGCTGTTGGATGTTGAATGGGGCTGTTGGACGTTGAATGGGGCTGTTGGATGTTGAATGGGGCTGTTGGATGTTGAATGGGGCTGTTGGGTGTTGAATGGGGCTGTTGGATGTTGAATGGGGCTGTTGGATGTTGAATGGGGCTGTTGGAATGGGGCTGTTGAATGGGGCTGTTGGATGTTGAATGGGGCTGTTGGATGTTGAATGGGGCTGTTGGATGTTGAATGGGGCTGTTGGGTGTTGAATGGGGCTGTTGGGTGTTGAATGGGGCTGTTGGATGTTGAATGGGGCTGTTGGGTGTTGAATGGGGCTGTTGGGTGTTGAATGGGCTGTTGGATGTTGAAGGGGCTGTTGGATGTTGAATGGGGCTGTTGGGTGTTGAATGGGGCTGTTGGATGTTGAATGGGGCTGTTGGATGTTGAATGGGGCTGTTGGATGTTGAATGGGGCTGTTGGGTGTTGAATGGGGCTGTTGGATGTTGAAGGGGTGGGGCTGTTGGATGTTGAATGGGGCTGTTGGAGGCTGTTGAATGGGGCTGTTGGATGTTGAATGGGGCTGTTGGATGTTGAATGGGGCTGTTGGATGTTGAATGGGGCTGTTGGATGTTGAATGGGGCTGTTGGTGTTGAATGGGGCTGTTGGATGTTGAATGGGGCTGTTGGGTGTTGAATGGGGCTGTTGGATGTTGAATGGGGCTGTTGGGTGTTGAAGGGGCTGTTGGATGTTGAATGGGGCTGTTGGATGTTGAATGGGGCTGTTGGATGTTGAAGGGGCTGTTGGATGTTGAATGGTGCTGTTGGGTGTTGAAGGGGTTTGTTGGATTTGTTTGAAGGGGTTGTTGGTTTTGAATGGGGATATCCCTCCCTATCTGTCTCCCTCCACCCCTATATCCCTCCCTATCTGTCTCCCTCCACCCCTCTATCCCTCCCTATCTGTCTCCCTCCACCCCTCTATCCCTCCCTATCTGTCTCCCTCCACCCCTCTATCCCCCTATCTGTCTCCCTCCCCCCTCTATCCCTCCCTATCTGTCTCCCTCCACCCCTATATCCCTCCCTATCTGTCTCCCTCCACCCCTCTATCCCTCCCTATCTGTCTCCCTCCACCCCTCTATCCCTCCCTATCTGTCTCCCTCCACCCCTCTATCCCCCTATCTGTCTCCCTCCACCCCTCTATCCCTCCCTATCTGTCTCCCTCCACCCGGCTATCCCTCCCTATCTGTCTCCCTCCGCCCCTCTATCCCTCCCTATCTGTCTCCCTCCACCCTCTATCCCTCCCTATCTGTCTCCCCTCCACCCCTCTATCCCTCCCTATCTGTCTCCCTCCACCCCTCTATCCCTCCCTACCTGTCTCCCTCCACCCCTCTATCCCTCCCTACCTGTCTCCCTCCACCCCTCTATCCCTCCCTATCTGTCTCCCTCCATCCCTCCCTATCTGTCTCCCTCCACCCCTCTATCCCTCCCTACCTGTCTCCCTCCACCCCTCTATCCCTCCCTATCTGTCTCCCTCCACCCCTCTATCCCTCCCTATCTGTCTCCCTCCCCCCTCTATCCCTCCCTATCTGTCTCCCTCCACCCCTCTATCCCTCCCTATCTGTCTCCCTCCACCCCTCTATCCCTCCCTATCTGTCTCCCTCCACCCCTCTATCCCTCCCTACCTGTCTCCCTCCACCCCTATCTGTCTCCCTCCACCCCTCTATCCCTTCCTATCTGTCTCCCTCCACCCCTCTATCCCTCCCTATCTGTCTCCCTCCACCCCTCTATCCCTCCCTATCTGTCTCCCTCCACCCCTCTATCCCTCCCTACCTGTCTACCTCCACCCCTCTATCCCTCCCTATCTGTCTCCCTCCACCCCTCTATCCCTCCCTATCTGTCTCCCTCCACCCCTCTATCCCTCCCTATCTGTCTCCCTCCACCCCTCTATCCCTCCCTATCTGTCTCCCTCCACCCCTCTATCCCTTCCTATCTGTCTCCCTCTATCCCTCCCTATCTGTCTCCCTCCAGTCAAGAGGACGATGGCAGTCGCTGACGTCACAGCAGTAAACACATCTTCAACTGCTCGTCACTGATCTTGTTTTCAGGTGTTTTAATCTCTTTCAGTGAAGTATCCTGATCTGACCTCAGTACAAACTTACCAACCCCAATCACTCACTCATTCTCAAACCCTTTACAGCCATGTATTCAGTTGTGTAACCCCAGACAGGAATTTATAGACCAACGTCCTTAATCAATCATCATCAACTCCAATATCTAACAGTCATTCTGTTGTGGCTGTTTTCCTTTTGGATAAATGCAGTGAGGTGAAAAAGCATTCATTGATGGATGTTTCCAAAGCAGGTTGACGTTTGTCACTAATCTAGTCCTGGAGGTCGAACTGAGCCTTTTCCCCTTAGATAGGACAGCTGCAAAGTGAAAATGTGCGATATTGTAAAAGAATGAATGAAAACAGAAATGAGCTAATGTAAGATTAGGGTTAGCAGTGTGGTTAAGGTTAGGGTTAATGTTAGAGTTGGATTTTATGACTTTGTAACTGTGCTAGCTAGTGACCACTGCAGAGCTGCCTCCAGAGCAGGATTCATGACAATAAACGCTAACCTGCGTTTCCAGAAGTCCAGTCATAACAGTGTCAATGTAATAGCAATACTAATGTAATCAAGTCACCTTTCAGCGGTGGCAGGAAAATAATGTAATTTAACTGGCATTGCCAGCTTGTCCTTATGCCTCTGCTGTTTACTGTTGGGTCCAGCCAGTCCCAGCAGGCCAAATAAAGGCCTTCTTCATTCATTACCTCAAACCTGTACCCCCGCAAACTAACTCGGTGTAACGATGTGCGTTGAGAGTCAGGAAGCAAGTTCGGGTAGTGAGTGTTTTAATAAATAAACGCAAAACAAGAAACACAAACAACGCACAGACTTAACACTGGAACAGAAACACCCGGGGAAGGAACCTAAGGGAGTGACATATATAGGGAAGGTAATCAGGGAGGTGATGGAGTCCAGGTGAGTCTGATGATGCGCAGGTGTGTGCAATACCGCTACTCGCGCACGCCAACGAGCGCCTGCGTTGCCAAGAGCTAAAATAGAAGTCATTCCTATTTCTGAAGCAGATCGCACTGCAAGTCCTGCCTCTCCCATCTCCTCAGTGGTTTATAGAAGCAAGTACCCACGTGCCATCTCCTCATTGGTTATACCCACGTGGGTGATTGAAAGACGAAATATTCTGCCAGTTGTCGTGGTAATACTATGAAAGTGTAGATGCCAATCACCATATAAGTTCAAAGATGAAAAAGTCTGGAAGGAGGAGAGATGACTAGAAACGATTCGGTTGACCGTTTTATGTCGGAGTAGAGGTCCTTGTGCATTTTAGGTATACAACTCAATGTTTATATCCCAGGACAAATTAGCTAGCAACAGCAAGCTAACTAAATAGGACAAATTAGCTAGCAAGTGCAAGCTAACTAAATAGGACAAATTAGCTAGTAAGTGCAAGCTAACAAGCTAAATTGCCATACATGTTTAATGACTTTCGACCTGTCCCCAAATGAATGTCATTGGTTCAGAGTTTGTTTTGATATTTTAACCTGCGTGTCGTGATCGCGTTTGGTGTAGGGGGACAAAATAAATGTAGACGGTTTGGGTTCCGTGTAATGATGGTGACAGGTGTGCGCCATAACGAGCAGCCTGGTGACCCAGAGGCCGGACAGGGAGCACACGTGGCACTCTGTACCGGTACCCCCTGTATATAGCCTCATTATTGTTATGTTATTGTGTTACTTTTTATTCTTTTTTACTTTAGTTATTTGGTAAATATTTTCTTAACTCTTCTTGAACTGCACTGGTTAAGGACTTAAGTAAGCATTTCATGGTAAGGTCTACATGGCACATGTGACAAATAAAGTTTGATTTGATTTATATAGCCCTATATATCGATGTCCTAGCTTACCTCTTTCAGTTAATACATGCAATGCAGTATTAGCCTTATATTTAGCTAATGAATGATGGGCTAAGCATAATAAGTTTCTAACTTATAGCCTCTGTCTCTTGCCCAATACACACACACCTGTGCTCCGCTAGACTCCCTGTAAAAACGGCTCCTTAGCTCTCGGAGTCCCATGGAGGAAAAGCTAGACTAGAAGAGCTTGCTGGACATTTATTTTTTTGATTTTCTTATACCAATAGGCTATTCAAAGAGGGACACGTGCTCTTGTTTGCTGAATGTTTAATATAGCAACCAATAGAATTCACAGGTAGTTTGAAAGAAGCGCAAACGTGATGGCGGTAGGCTATAGCAGTTATTTATTCAGACCCATAATCATTCAATCTTTGTGAAGAAGCCTAATTCTACTCCTATATTACTATTATTTTATATATATATATATATATGTTTTTTTAGGTGGTTGATCAGCTTTAATGTTACAGATAGTTTATGGTTTCCATCAATGTAATTGTGTGCATCATTTCCAATCCCCCAGTCAAAAGTTTGGACACACCTACTCATTCAAGGGTTTTTCTTTATTTTTACTATTTTCTACATTGTAGAATAGTGGAGACATCACAACTATGAAATAACACATATGGAATCATGTAGTAACCAACAAAGGGGTTAACAAATCAACATATATTGGAGATTCTTCAAAGTAGCCACCCTTTGCCTTGATGACAGCTTTGCACACTCTTGGAATTCTCTCAACCAGCTTCACCTGGAATGCTTTTCCAACAGTCTTGAAGGAGTACCCACATATGTTGAGCACTTGTTGGCTGCTATTCCTTCACTCTGCGGTCCAACTCATCCCAAACCATCTCAATTGGGTTGAGGTCTAGTGATTGTGGAGGCCAGGTCATCTGATGCAGCACTCCATCACTCTCCTTGGTCAAATAGACCTTACACAGCCTGGAGGTGTGTTTTGGTTCATTGTCCTGTTGAAAAACAAATGATAGTTTCTCTAAGCGCAAACCAGATGGGATGGCGTATCGCTGCATAATTCTGTGGTAGCCATGCTGGTTTAGTGTGCCTTGAATTCTATTTTTAATTTTTTAATTTTTTATTTCACCTTTATTTAACCAGGTAGGCAAGTTGAGAACAAGTTCTCATTTACAATTGCGACCTGGCCAAGATAAAGCAAAGCAGTTCGACAGATACAACGACACAGAGTTACACATGGAGTAAAACAAACATACAGTCAATAATACAGTATAAACAAGTCTATATACAATGTGAGCAAATGAGGTGAGAAGGGAGGTGAAGGCAAAAAAGGCCATGGTGGCAAAGTAAATACAATAAAGCAAGTAAAACACTGGAATGGTAGTTTTGCAATGGAAGAATGTGCAAAGTAGAAATAAAAATAATGGGGTGCAAAGGAGCAAAATAAATAAATAAATGAAATACAGTTGGGAAAGAGGTAGTTGTTTGGGCTAAATTATAGGTGGGCTATGTACAGGTGCAGTAATCTGTGAGCTGCTCTGACAGTTGGTGCTTAAAGCTAGTGAGGGAGATAAGTGTTTCCAGTTTCAGAGATTTTTGTAGTTCGTTCCAGTCATTGGCAGCAGAGAACTGGAAGGAGAGGCGGCCAAAGAAAGAATTGGTTTTGGGGGTGACTAGAGAGATATACCTGCTGGAGCGTGTGCTACAGGTGGGAGATGCTATGGTGCCCAGCGAGCTGAGATAAGGGGGGACTTTACCTAGCAGGGTCTTGTAGATGACATGGAGCCAGTGGGTTTGGCGACGAGTATGAAGCGAGGGCCAGCCAACGAGAGCGTACAGGTCGCAATGGTGGGTAGTATATGGGGCTTTGGTGACAAAACGGATTGCACTGTGATAGACTGCATCCAATTTGTTGAGTAGGGTATTGGAGGCTATTTTGTAAATGACATCGCCAAAGTCGAGGATTGGTAGGATGGTCAGTTTTACAAGGGTATGTTTGGCAGCATGAGTGAAGGATGCTTTGTTGCGAAATAGGAAGCCAATTCTAGATTTAACTTTGGATTGGAGATGTTTGATATGGGTCTGGAAGGAGAGTTTACAGTCTAACCAGACACCTAAGTATTTGTAGTTGTCCACGTATTCTAAGTCGGAGCCGTCCAGAGTAGTGATGTTGGACAGGCGGGTAGGTGCAGGTAGCGATTGGTTGAAGAGCATGCATTTAGTTTTACTTGTATTTAAGAGCAATTGGAGGCCACGGAAGGAGAGTTGTATGGCATTGAAGCTTGCCTGGAGGGTTGTTAACACAGTGTCCAAAGAAGGGCCAGAAGTATACAGAATGGTGTCGTCTGCGTAGAGGTGGATCAGAGACTCACCAGCAGCAAGAACGACCTCATTGATGTATACAGAGAAGAGAGTCGGTCCAAGAATTGAACCCTGTGGCACCCCCATAGAGACTGCCAGAGGTCCGGACAGCGGACCCTCCGATTTGACACACTGAACTCTATCAGAGAAGTAGTTGGTGAACCAGGCGAGGCAATCATTTGAGAAACCAAGGCTGTCGAGTCTGCCGATGAGGATGTGGTGATTGACAGAGTCGAAAGCCTTGGCCAGATCAATGAATATGGCTGCACAGTAATGTTTCTTATCGATGGCGGTTAAGACATCGTTTAGGACCTTGAGCGTGGCTGAGGTGCACCCACGACCAGCTCTGAAACCAGATTGCATAGCAGAGAAGGTATGGTGAGATTCGAAATGGTCGGTAATCTGTTTGTTGACTTGGCTTTCGAAGACCTTAGAAAGGCATGGTAGGATAGATATAGGTCTGTAGCAGTTTGGGTCAAGAGTGTCCCCCCCTTTGAAGAGGGGGATGACCGCAGCTGCTTTCCAATCTTTGGGAATCTCAGACGACACGGAAGAGAGGTTGAACAGGCTAGTAATAGGGGTGGCAACAATTTCGGCAGATAATTTTAGAAAGAAAGGGTCCAGATTGTCTAGCCCGGCTGATTTGTAGGGGTCCAGATTTTGCAGCTCTTTCAGAACATCAGCTGAACGGTTTTGGGAGAAGGAGAAATGGGGAAGGCTTGGGCGAGTTGCTGTTGGGGGTGCAGTGCTGTTGACCGGGGTAGGAGTAGCCAGGTGGAAAGCATGGCCAGCCGTAGAAAAATGGTTATTGAAATTCTCAATTATGGTGGATTTATCAGTGGTGACAGTGTTTCCTATCTTCAGTGCAGTGGGCAGCTGGGAGGAGGTGTTCTTATTCTCCATGGACTTTACAGTGTCCCAGAACTTTTTTGAGTTAGTGTTGCAGGAAGCAAATTTCTGCTTGAAAAAGCTAGCCTTGGCTTTTCTAACTGCCTGTGTATAATGGTTTCTAGCTTCCCTGAACAGCTGCATATCACGGGGGCTGTTCGATGCTAATGCAGAACGCCATAGGATGTTTTTGTGTTGGTTAAGGGCTGTCAGGTCTGGGGAGAACCAAGGGCTATATCTGATCCTGGTTCTAAATTTCTTGAATGGGGCATGTTTATTTAAGATGGTTGGGAAGACATTTAAAAAAAAATATCCAGGCATCCTCTACTGACGGGATGAGATCAATATCCTTCCAGGATACCCCGGCCAGGTCGATTAGAAAGGCCTGCTCACTGAAGTGTTTCAGGGAGCGTTTTACAGTGATGAGTAGAGGTCGTTTGACCGCTGACCCATTACAGATGCAGGCAATGAGGCAGTGATCGCTGAGATCTTGGTTGAAGACAGCAGAGGTGTATTTAGAGGGGAAGTTGGTTAGGATGATATCTATGAGGGTGCCCGTGTTTAAGGCTTTGGGGAGGTACCTGGTAGGTTCATTGATAATTTGTGTGAGATTGAGGGCATCAAGTTTAGAATGTAGGATGGCTGGGGTGTTAAGCATGTTCCAGTTTAGGTCGCCTAGCAGCACGAGCTCTGAAGATAGATGGGGGGCAATCAGTTCACATATGGTGTCCAGAGCACAGCTGGGGGCAGAGGGTGGTCTATAGCAGGCGGCAACGGTGAGAGACTTGTTTTTAGAGAGGTGGATTTTTAAAAGTAGAAGTTCAAATTGTTTGGGTACAGACCTGGATAGTAGGACAGAACTCTGCAGGCTATCTTTGCAGTAGATTGCAACACCGCCCCCTTTGGCAGTTCTATCTTGTCTGAAAATGTTGTAGTTTGGAATGAAAATTTCTGAATTTTTGGTGGTCTTCCTAAGCCAGGATTCAGACACAGCTAGAACATCCGGGTTGACAGAGTGTGCTAAAGCAGTGAATAGAACAAACTTAGGGAGGAGGCTTCTAATGTTAACATGCATGAAACCAAGGCTATTACGGTTACAGAAGTCGTCAAAAGAGAGCGCCTGGGGAATAGGAGTGGAGCTAGGCACTGCAGGGCCTGGATTCACCTCTACACCGCCAGAGGAACATAGGAGGAGTAGAATAAGGGTGTGGCTAAAAGCAATAAGAATTGGTCGTCTAGAACGTCTGGAACAGAGAGTAAAAGGAGGTTTCTGGGGGCGATAAAATAGCATCAAGGTATAATGTACAGACAAAGGTATGGTAGGATGTGAATACAGTGGAGGTAAACCTAGGTATTGAGTGATGAAGAGAGAGATATTGCCTCTAGAAACATCATTGAAACCAGGAGATGTCATTGCATGTGTGGGTGGTGGAACTAATAGGTTGGATAAGGTATAGTGAGCAGGACTAGAGGCTCTACAGTGAAATAAGCCAATAAACACTAACCAGAACAGCAATGGACAAGACATATTGACATTAAGGAGAGGCATGCTTAGTCGTGTGATCAAAAGGGTCCAGTGAGTGGAGAGGTTGGTTGGGGGTCACGGCGATTTAGACAGCTAGCCAGGCCATCGGTAGCAAGCTAGCATAGGATGGAGGTCTGTTATTAGCCACCTCTTGCGTTCCGTCAGTAGATTAGTGGGGTTCCGTGTGGTAGAGGGGATTAATCCAAATCACACAACAACAACAAAAATAAAAACAATAGATATAGTTATAGAGGCCCAAGAAGAAAACATAATAATAATAAAAATAAATAAATTGTCCGATTGTCTATTCAGATAGCAGCCGGTAAGACAGCTAACGGTTAGCAGGCCGCAGATGGGCGTTCAGGTAACGTCGCGACGGAGGAGCCAGCCGGATAACTCTTTCGGGTAGATAACGTCGGCAGTCCAGTTGTGAAGGCCCGGTGGGGCTCCGCGTAGGCAGTAAAAACGGGTCCGGATAGGTGACTGCAGCCCAGGAGTGATTGATGGAACTCAGGAGTGATTGACGGAGCTGGCTAGCTCCGGAATAATTGATGTTTGCTCCGGACTCGACGAAAGCCGATAGTCACACGGATAGCAGCTAGCTAGCTGTGAGATACAGGTATGAATGTCCAGAGAGCAGTTGAAATCCAGGGACATGGAGAGAAAAATTGGTCCGGTATGTTCCGTTCCGAGCCGCGCTGCGCTGCGCCGTACAAAACTGGCGATAGATTTTTGAGCTAAAGGATAGCTGATGACCACAAACCGTGGTTAGCTGAATACTAACGATTTGCCAGTAAAGAAGCTAACTAGCTTCTGAACTAGCTTCTGATTAGCTTCTGGATTAGCTTCTGGGCTAGCTTCTAGCTAGCTCCTGGCTAACTTCTGGCTAGTTTCTGGCTAGCTTCTTGGAGTTTCTGGCTAGCTTCTTGGAGGATTACAGATTTGAGGTAAATAATACTTTTTTATAATTATAAATTGGTGAGGCGGGTTGCAGGAGAGTGTTTTGAAGATGAGTTGATGGAAAATAAAAATAATAAAGTTGTAAATATATATATATACGGGACACGACAAAACGAGGACAAAAGACGTCTGAACTGCTATGCCATCTTGGAGATAACAAGCTTTAGATAAATCACAGACAGTGTCACCAGCAAACCACCCCCATACCATCACACCTCCTCCTCCATGCTTCATGGTGGGAACAACAAATGCAGAGATAATCCGTTCACCTACTCTGCATCTCCTAAAGACATGGCGGTTGGAACCAAACATCTCAAATTTGGACCAGTGTAATGTCCATTGATCATGTTTCTTGGCCCAAGCAAGTCTTTTCTTATTGGTGTCCTTTAGTAGTGGTTTCTTTGCAGCAAATTGACCACGAAGGCCTGATTCACACAGTCTCCTCTGAACAGTTGATGTTGAGTTGTTTCTGTTACTTGAACTTTGTGAAGCATTTATTTGGGCTGCATTCTGAGGTGCAGTTAACGCTAATGAACTTATCCTCTGCAGCAGAGGTAACTCTGGGTATTCCTTTCCTGTGGTGGTCCTCATGAGAGCCAGTTTCATCATAGCGCTTGATGGTTTTTGCGACTGCACTTGAAGAAACTTTCAAAGTTCTTCGGAAAGTATTCAGACCTCTTGACATTTTCCACATTTTGTTACGTTACAGCCTTATTCTAAATTGATTAAATTACATTTTATCCCTATCAATCTATACACAATACCCCATAATGACAGAGCGAAAACAGGTTTTGAAACAATTGAGCATAGGTGCACCCTGTTTCCATTGATAATCAATGATTTTTATACAACTTGATTGGAGTCCACCTGTGGTATATTCAATTGATTGGACATGATTTGGAAAGGCACACACCTGTCTATATAAGGTCCCACAGTTGACAGTGCATGTCAGAGCAAAAACCAAGCCATGAGGTCGAAGTAATTGTCCGTAGAACTTTGAGACAGGATTGTGTCGAGGCACAGATCTGGGGAAGTGTATCAAAACATTTCTGCAGCATTTAAGGTCCCCAAGAACACAGTGATCTTCATCATTCTTAAATTAAAGAAGTTTGGAACCACCAAGACTCTTCCTAGAGCTGGGCAATCGGGGGAGAAGGGCCTTGGTCAGGGAGGTGACCAAGAACCTGATGGTGACTCGGACAGAGCTCCAGAGTTCCTCTGTGGAGATGGGAGAACCTTCCAGAAGGACAATCATGTCTGCAGCACTCCACCAATCAGGCCTTTATGGTAGAATGGCCAGACGGAAGCCACTCCTCATTAAAAGGCACATTACAGCCCGCCATCCAACCTGACCGAGCTTGGGGGGATCTTCAGAGAAGAATGGGAGAAACTCCCCAAACACAGGTGGGCCAAGCTTGTAACATCACCCAATAAGACTTGAGCCTGTAATTTCTGCCAAAGGTGCTTCAACAAAGTACTGAGTAAAGTGTCTGAATACTGATGTAAATGTGATATTTCATTTATATATATATATATATATATATATATATATATATATATATATATATATATAAAGTTGCAAACATTTCTAAAAATCTGTTTTTGCTTTGTCATGATGGGGTATTGTGTGTAGATTGATGAAGGGACAAAAACAATTTAATCGATTTTAGAATAAGGCTGTAACCTAACAAAATTACATTCTGAATGCACTGTATATATTAAATATGTTATATGTATTCCTTTATTATTTTCCCCTAACCCTACCAACCCTCCCCTAATTGTAGTAAACTAATGGACAACAACACTTACAGTGGCTTGTGAAAGTCTTCACCCCCATTTTTACTATTTTGTTGCCTTACAACCTAGAATTAAAATAGATTTCTGGGGGTGTTTGTATCATTTGCCTACTACATTGAAGATGTAAAAATGTATTATTGTGAAACGAACAAGAAATAAGACAAACTGATAACTTGAGCGTGCATAACTATTCACCCTCCCCCCAAAGTCAATACCTTTTAGATCCACCTTTTGCAGCAATTACAGCTGCAAGTCTCTTGGGGTATGTCTCTATAAGCTTGGCACATTTAGCCACAGGGATTTTTGCCCATTCTTCAAGGCAAAACTGCTCTAGCTCCTTCAAGTTGGATTGGTTCCGCTGGTGTACAGCAATCTTTAAGTCATACCACAGATTTCCAATTAGATTGAGGTCTGGGCTTTGACTAGGCCATTCCAAGACATTTAAATGTTTCCCCTTAAACCACTCAAGTGTTGTTTTAGCAGTGTGCTTAGGGTCATTGTCCTGCTGGAAGGTGAACCTCCGTCCCAGTCTCAAATCTTTGGAAGACTGAAACAGGTTTCCCTCAAGAATTTTCCTGTATTTAGCGCCATCCATGATTCTGACCAGTTTCCCAGTTCCCCTATTAATGGAAGGGTAGTATATTAATGGAAGGGTAGTAAAATAAATGGAAGGGTAGTATATTAATGGAAGAGTAGTATATTAATGGAAGAGTAGAATTTCATTGGAAGTGGAGCTAATGTATTTACAGCATTTACAGAATAAATAAACAAAATAGACAGAAATTACCAATAAATATAGGAAGCTGTAACTTCCAATAACCCTCAGGTTAGCCTTGGTTAGCCTAGCCTAGTATCTCAGGGCTCCCTCATGTGCTGTGTGTGTCGTCTTAGTTGATTCAGTCATTGGCCTCTGTCCCTTCTTTTATAGCTTTCTCTCCCTCCCTCCACTCATTCCCTTTCTTATTTCCCCTCTCCCCTGTGCTGTTGTTAGGGCACTTTCCACTTAGTACTCTCATGCCTCCCAATCTATTCATGGTTGTGTTCAAACATTACATTCCTGGGACACTGGAAAATGCCTTCATTTGGAAATGTTCGTTCTCTCATGTCCTTGAGTGTAAATTGAGAGGCCTGAAAGAGAGCTGCGATGTGGCTTTGAATGTTAAGTGTCATCACTCTCTTCATTGTTTCAAATATCAAGGTGTTGTTAGTGTATTAAAGACAGCTGTCATTTGATCTGCAGCAAAACATTTAGCTTCTAATTGTATTTATAATAACCTGACACTCATGAGTCACCGCATTTGACCACACACATGCACGCATGCACACACACAAACACACACACACACACACACACACACACATGTTATGTTCTTCTATCCTCGTGGGGACCTAAAATGAATTTCCTAACCCTAACCCCTAAGCTTAAAATAGCCTTTATCCTCAGGGGATGTGGGAAATGTCCCCACGAGGGATAATTGTCCTTGTTTTATTATCCTTGTGGCGACTTTTGGGGATTTTAGGTCCCCACAAGGATAGAAGAACCAATCCACACACAAACACACACCCTCCCTCCCAGCGCTCTCTAGCCTCAATCCCTTACCCTGACAGTTTAGAGAGAACGTGACCGCAATGATACACTGCCCTAATACTCTCTAGTGATTACTGTCACATTGCTTCTCCTTTGTGGTGCACCCGCATCACCTCCCTTCCCACAAACACTTCTCTGCCTGCCAAGTGAAGGAGAGGGGGAAAGAAGGAGAGGGGGAAAGAAGGAGAGGGGGAGAGGTCAGCCAGGGCGAGTAAGGACACCCAGGGTGAGTGGGGATAGGGCTCCGTACCTGCAGAGAATTACAATTAGATGGTCTGCTCTGCGCTGCGACTCTGTGAGTGAGTGTGTGTGACTCCTCCCCCTCCTCTTCTCCCACCTCATCCTCCCCATCTTTCTCCTTCCCTCCTCTTTCCCTCCATCTTTCTCCTTCCCTCCTAAGATGAGGGTTCTCCTCCTACCCCTCTTCATCCTCCTCCTCTATATGAATACCAATGTCACTGAGAGTGAGGAAACGCACTGCCAGTCTCAGCCTGTCAAACTAGCATCTTTGTCATAAGACCTGGCAGACAGCAACAAACCAGGCTGTTCCCCACAGGTCTGGGTTGGAATTTTCTAGACTCATGGAAATAGATTTAAAAGACCATAGCCCAGATCAGGGTGACGCACACACACACACACACACACACACACACACACACACATATATATACACACACACACACATGCGCAACCTGTGGCTGGATGACCATGCAGGGGTCAACACAAGTTCACACAACCTTGCTCTTTATCCCACCCACCACAGGAAATGAGATGCCTTCTAAGAAAAAGCCCAGTGTGGTATTTCTGAGCAGTATATGTCAGCAGAGATGATTGAGGTTGATGTACCACATGGTAGCACCACATGGTAGCACCACAGAGTAGCCCTGACAGCTCAATGGCCCAGTAACTATTTCTGGCACTGCCCCACGGCTGACATCATTAAACGGAAACTCACACCTGGGTCCAAATAGTATTAGCTATCTTCAAAATATTCTAGCTGCCCTGGATTGGGCTTGCCTGGTGCAATGGAACCAATGGAATAGTCCCGAAAGTTGCAAACCCATCTAGCTGACACTCCAGCCAGGCTCAATCAAACTCTGAGCTTTTTTTGAAAGATAATAAATACTACTTGAACCCAGGTCTGGTAAGTCAGCCACACTCTGGAAAATGTGTAAAGATCCACTGTATTAGGCCAGTCTATGTAAGTCTATATTCATAGGTTGCATGTGTCGTCACAATATTGCTTTGAACGTTCGTTTTGGACTGATGCCCGACTGAGTATTCTACTCAATACAGAGAGTAATGAGAGCTGATGGAGATTTCATCAACAGTGCATCATAGTGGCTTGGCAATACAATGACATTCAAAAGGAGGCAAATAATTAGCAGGAAAACCTTTGTAATAATTTTGATGTCACCAGATTGACTTTAGATGAAGTATAACGTTAGCTAGCTAGCTAGCTAAGATTGAGGGCATGCCACGGGATTTTAGCTAGATAATGTTAGCATTGCTAGCTATTTTTGACGAACTTTGCTAGCTAATGACAACATTGACATCTGTCTAAAGTAATTCTGATGACATGATAATGCTGGCAAAGTCATTTCTTGCTAAATATTTTACTACTTTAGCAATGTCATCTTATTTCCAGGCACTATAGTGTAATTTAGACAAAACAGTAGTTAGCCTACGTCCAGAATGACTGGTTATCACCACTTTAGAATGCTTATCTTCACTTTATGGCACTACTATGGCGCCGCCGGTAGATTGCGGCTTGAGAACGTCCATAACAATGGAATGACGCAACGAGTGACGGAGGTGCAACCTATGAACAGTGCCACTATGTCAAACCGCCCACAAAACATGACAAAGTTGTCTCAAACAAAGTACACTCCTGATTCAAGAAATATATTCAGTGGTGGTCTACTAGCCTGCTTTCTGTTCAGTTTAAAATAAAACATGAATGCCTTTACAGAAGTACAGGAATACAGTATACTAGTTTGGTTTTAGGGGAAAACATACAAAAATAAATAACTAGAAAAACAAAATGTTGGGCCTCCCGGGTGGCACAGTGGTCTAAGGCACTGCATCTCTGTGCCACCAGAGACTCTGGGTTCGAGCCCAGGCTCTGTCGCAGCCGGCCGTGACCGGGAGGTCCATGGGGCGACGCACAATTGGCCTAGCGTCGTCCAGTTTAGGGAGGGTTTGGGCGGTGGGGATATCCTTGTCTCATCGCGCACTAGCTACTCCTGTGGGGGGCCAAGCGCAGTGCACGCTGACCAGGTTGCCAGGTGTACGGTGTTTCCTCCGACACATTGGTGTGGCTGGCTTCCGGGTTGGATGTGCATTGTTTCAAGAATCAATTCGGCTAGGTTGGGTTGTGTTTCGGAGGACGCATGGCTCTCAACCTTTGCCTCTCCTGAGTCCGTATGGGAGTTGCAGCGATGAGATAAGCATGTAACTACTACCAATTGAATACCACGGAATTGGGGAGGAAAAAGGGGTAAAAAAAAACAAACAAACAAAAACAAATGTTGGTAATAGTACATGTGTTCTGCGTTCTGTCTTTTCCAGCTCCGAAGACGTGTAGTCCTAAGCAGTTTGTGTGTAAAGATCAGGTGACCTGCATCTCTAAAGGATGGCGCTGTGATGGTGAGAAGGATTGTCCAGATGGGTCGGACGAGTCGCCTGATATCTGTAAGTACAGTTTAGGGCTGTCCCCTACTAAAACAAGAGAGTCGTCTGTCCATTCGACCAATCGATTGGTTGAAATGTTTATAGACACATCCTATGTGTTTGAATCAAATCAACTATATGCACTGAGCTTGTCTGATGCTTTAAGCACACTGTTTGATTCAATAATTAAGACATAAATTACTACATGGAGTTCGACCGTGTTAAAAACAATGACAGCGAGTGACTGTGACTAGCACCCAATGTCTCTCTCTCCTCCCTGCTGCAGCGACCACCACCGAACATCAACAATGCGTATTGTGCTGTCCGTGTTGCAGAAGATGCAATATAAGTACAGCCACTTCGGACTCAAAATTCTGTTACTGAAATCGCTCATTTGTTTAGGAAAAACATCAGAGAGAATGATTTATTTCAGCTTTTATTTCTTTCATCACATTCCCAGTGGGTCAGAAGTTTACATACACTCAATTAGTATTTGGTAGCATTGCCTTTAAATTGTTTAACTTGGGTCAAACATTTCAGGTAGCCTTCCACAAGCTTCCCACAATAAGTTGGGTGAATTTTGGCCCATTCCTCCTGACAGAGCTGGTGTAACTGAGTCAGGTTTGTAGGCCTCCTTGCTCGCACACGCTTTTTCAGTTCTGCCCACAAATGTTCTATGGGATTTAGGTCAGGGCTTTGTGATGGCCACTCCAATACCTTGACTTTGTTGTCCTTAAGCCATTTTGCCACAACTTTGGAAATATGCTTGGGGTCATTGTCCATTTGGAAGACCCATTTGCGACCAAGCTTTAACTTCTTGACTGATGTCTTGCATGAGGCTCTGCTGAACAGAATCAGTAGGCTATTAAACAAACACTCAAACAGGCAACAGAAGCAGGATCTGGCAGGATGAATTATAAAGCCAGGTACATTTAACAGTTGATTATAGACCTAATTAAGTTGGAGTTTCCTCTCTCCTCACTCTCTTCTTAGACAATAAGACAAGGGCTGTTTTCTCATCTCCTAACTCTCTTCTTAGACAATAAGACAAGGGCTGTTTTCTCATCTCCTAACTCCGCTGCTGCCTCCGCCACATTGTTCTCTACACCAGTATGCTGATTAACTTTGCTGTTATGCATATAGCAACATGGTCTAGGAAAAGGTGCCATTTCAACAGTGCACTGATGTGTTTCAGAACCCCGGACAGCAACCGCTGTTCATCACGGGAGAAAGCACATTTGTCATAAAATAATAATATTTGTATTAGTTTTGCACCCTTGTTCTTACGTAATATAACCATATACAATTTCAGTAGCACATGTCTTAGACTGATGGACTGGACCATCCCCACAGCCTCCACAATGGATCCGGGTTTTTTCTATGTTTGTGCTTTTCTGTAAACCCATTTCTGTGTTCATGCAAGTGACTGATTGAACAAATCTTCACTCTCAGTGTCGGCAATTTGGCACTACACCCAGAACCTTGTTAAGAGAAAGGGATATCTCAGTTTCATGGTCGGTTTAGAGAGAAGAAGCCTTGTGAGGTGTTGGTCTGTCACATGCTTGAACCAGTATTGATTGGTCACATGAATTAAACAAACGTTAATTATTAATTAATTATGAATAAGCTAAATCATGCAAATATGACTTGTCTGCAGTATATAAGAACTAAACAGGACTGCCCCGTTAGAACTTCTGACAGATGTCCACTATGGTGCATTAAGTTTGTTGGAACCTCTCCGACGCACTGACAATAAACAATGATTCATTTAAGATTGACTTCGAGTGTCTCCGAGTAAGAATTTCCACAACATTACCTTTGTCATTTTTTTCTTAACTCTTATTTTCTTACAACTGCATTGTTGGTTTGGGCTTTTCAGTAAGCATTTCACAGTAAGGTCTACACTTGTTGTATTGTGACATAAAATCAAATTTGATTTGATTTGAGATTCAGCTGCGGGCCAATTTTGCCTGGAGCGGCTGGTCGGGGGGCCGGAACCGACTGTAATTACAAATAATTTGTAGACTGCAAATTGACCGGAATTGACTAAAACATAATAATTGCAAACCTCGCTTACATTTGAATACGGTGTGTCTCTATGTGTGGGAATACTTGGGAACAGATTTCTTCAATTAAAATCACTTGGAGCTGATTCCTTAGTGTTTTTTACGTCCAACAATGAAAATTGGGTTTAGAAAGGACATTGGGTTTAGATGTTTTCTGATGGCCCTTTAGCTTCACTAACCTCTCTTCCCATTCAGCTCATCCACAGATGATATTCAGTACAAACCATGGTGGCCATGTCTTGGTACTCACATCGCCATTTAATTAGTGCAGTAAAGACATAAAGCCTTGTTCAGCCAGTGTAACATTGGTCAGGTTCTGCCCTCTCTGTCTGTCTGAAGGACATGGGTGTAGCATCTGCCCTGTCTGACTGCCATGTCTGGCTGGGCTGGGATGGCTGTTATAGTCGAGTGAGTTATAGCGCTCTCTAATGAAGTCCTGTTGTTTAGTCTGGCTTTTCAGAGGGATGTGTCTGCTCATGTCTAAACTCTGCCTCATCTGATATGTGTGGTCTCTCTGAGAGGCTGGTCCCAGGCAAGAAACTCCCATCTAACAGCCACCCTCTCCATTGCTGTTCTACACCCTATAAACTCTCATCATGTACAGCCTCCCTGTGTGTATCTATGCGTATGAAGGAGGCTCCTAACGGAGACGACAAGTGTCTGTGTGCCACACCTCACATCTGTTAGGCCACGAACACTCTCCCTCCCAACAGTCAGGCTGGCATGGGGAGACGACTCATCAGACAAATGGCTGACAGCCAGAACAAACACGTTTGTTATTGCTGGAGAAAAACACCATTAAGTGCACACAGATGGGCCTTTTGGATTCAACATTTATGAAATAGCTCAGTGGAATAAATCCTCCTCTGTTGTTGTGCTGAAAGCTAAATACAACATGAACATTGGTGTTGAAATAGAGAGAGGGATGTTTATATTAATGTGTATGTCATTGTGTCTGAGCTTGGATGCGTCTCCCATGGATAGGTCATCAAGTTCTCTGTTGTGTTCTGTTGTATTCATGCCTGGTTCCAGATCTAATTGTGCAGTCTTGTCAACTCCTATGGTCATTGGTGTGACTGCTACCATAGAAATTGGCAAGACGGTACAAACAGATCTGGAACCAGAGTAGTTGTATCACATTCCCCTCTCCAGATCTCCTATCTCTGGCAGTTCTGTGAGTACACTGGATCCCCAGACCGACTTCGGACAAGCGTTGGTTGCCTCAGTCTGGGTCAAAATGTGTTAGACACAAACACACTCTCTCTCTCTCCTAACTCCATGTCCTCCTCTTCTAGACACAAATACACACTCTCCCTCCTAACTCCATGTCCTCCTCTTCTACACATAAACACTCTCCTAACTCCATGTCCTCCTCTTCTAGACACAAACACTCTCTCTCCTAACTTCATGTCCTCCCCTTCTAGACACAAACACACTCTCTCCTAATTCCATGTCCTTATCTTCTAGACACAAACACACACTCTCTCTCCTAACTCCATGTCCTCCTCTTTTAAACACAAACACTCTCTCTCCTAACTCCATGTCCTCCTCTTCTACACATAAACACTCTCTCTCCTAACTCCATGTCCTCCTATTCTAGACACAAACACACACTCTCTCTTAAACTCCATGTCCTCCTCTTCTAGACACAAACACACTCTCTCCTAACTCCATGTCCTCCTCTTCGAGAGACACACACACTCTCTCTCCTAACTCCATGTCCTCCTCTTCTAGACACAAACATACACTCTCCTAACTCCATGTCCGCCTCTTCTAGACACAAGCACACTCTCTCTCCTAACTCCATGTCCTCCTCTTCTAGACACTAACACACACTCTCTCTCCTTACTCCATGTCCTCCTCTTCTAAACACACACACTCTCTCTCCTAACTCCATGTCCTCTTCTTCTAGACACAAACACACTCTCTCCTAACTCCATGTCATCCTCTTCTAGACACAAACACTCTCTCTCCTAACTCCATGTCCTCCTCTTCTAGACACTAACACACACTCTCTCTCCTTACTCCATGTCCTCCTCTTTTAGACACAAACACACTCTCTCTCTCCTAACTCCATGTCCGCCTCTTATAGACACAAACACTCTCTCTCTTAACTCCATGTCCTCCTCTTCTAGACACAAACACACTCTCTCGTAACTCCATGTCCTCCTCTTCTAGACACAAACACACTCTCTCTCCTAACTCCATGTCCTCCTCTTCCAGACACAAACACTCTCTCTCCGAACTCCATGTCCTCCTCTTCTACACATAAACACTATCTCTCCTAACTCCATGTCCTCCTCTTCTAGACACAAACATTCTCTCTCCTAACTCCATGTCCTCCTCTTCTAGACACAAACACACTCTCTCCTAACTCCATGTCCTTATCTTCTAGACACAAACACACACTCTCTCTCCTAACTCCATGTCCTCCTCTTCTAAACACAAACACTCTCTCTCCTAACTCCATGTCCTCCTCTTCTACACATAAACACTCTCTCTCCTGACTCCATGTCCTCCTCTTCTAGACACAAACACACACACTCTTTCCTAACTCCATGTCCTCCTCTTCTAGACACTAACACACACTCTCTCTCCTTACTCCATGTCCTCCTCTTCTAGACACAAACACTCTCTCTCCGAACTCCATGTCCTCCTCTTCTAGACACTAACACACACTCTCTCTCCTTACTCCATGTCCTCCTCTTCTAGACACAAACACACTCTCTCTCTCCTAACTCCATGTTCGCCTCTTCAAGACACAAACACTCTGTCCTACCTCCATGTCCTCCTCTTCTACACATAAACACTCTCTCTTCTAAGTCCATGTCCTCCTCTTCTAGATACAAACACACTCTCTCTCCTAACTCCATGTCCTCTCTTCTAGACACAAACACACTCTCTCTCTCCTAACACCATGTCCTCCTCTTCTAGACACAAACACTCTCTCTCCTAACTCCATGTCCTCCTCTTCTAGACACAAACACTCTCTCCTTACTCCATGTCCTCCTCTTCTAGACACAAACACACTCTCTCTCTCCTAACTCCATGTTCGCCTCTTCAAGACACAAACACTCTGTCCTACCTCCATGTCCTCCTCTTCTACACATAAACACTCTCTCTTCTAAGTCCATGTCCTCCTCTTCTAGACACAAACACACTCTCTCTCCTAACTCCATGTCCTCTCTTCTAGACACAAACACACTCTCTCTCTCCTAACACCATGTCCTCCTCTTCTAGACACAAACACTCTCTCTCCTAACTCCATGTCCTCCCCTTCTAGACACAAACACACTCTCTCCTAATTCCATGTCCTTATCTTCTAGACACAAACACACACTCTCTCTCCTAACTCCATGTCCTCCTCTTTTAAACACAAACACTCTCTCTCCTAACTCCATGTCCTCCTCTTCTACACATAAACACTCTCTCTCCGAACTCCATGTCCTCCTATTCTAGACACAAAACACACACTCTCTCCTAAACTCCATGTCCTCCTCTTCTAGACACAAACACACTCTCTCCTAACTCCATGTCCTCCTCTTCGAGAGACACACACACTCTCTCTCCTAACTCCATGTCCTCCTCTTCTAGACACAAACATACACTCTCCTAACTCCATGTCCGCCTCTTCTAGACACAAACACACTCTCTCTCCTAACTCCATGTCCTCCTCTTCTAGACACTAACACACACTCTCTCTCCTTACTCCATGTCCTCCTCTTCTAAACACACACACTCTCTCTCCTAACTCCATGTCCTCTTCTTCTAGACACAAACACACTCTCTCCTAACTCCATGTCATCCTCTTCTAGACACAAACACTCTCTCTCCTAACTCCATGTCCTCCTCTTCTAGACACTAACACACACTCTCTCTCCTTACTCCATGTCCTCCTCTTTTAGACACAAACACACTCTCTCTCTCCTAACTCCATGTCCGCCTCTTATAGACACAAACACTCTCTCTTAACTCCATGTCCTCCTCTTCTAGACACAAACACACTCTCTCGTAACTCCATGTCCTCCTCTTCTAGACACAAACACACTCTCTCTCCTAACTCCATGTCCTCCTCTTCCAGACACAAACACTCTCTCTCCTAACTCCATGTCCTCCTCTTCTACACATAAACACTATCTCTCCTAACTCCATGTCCTCCTCTTCTAGACACAAACATTCTCTCTCCTAACTCCATGTCCTCCTCTTCTAGACACAAACACACTCTCTCCTAACTCCATGTCCTTATCTTCTAGACACAAACACACACTCTCTCTCCTAACTCCATGTCCTCCTCTTCTAAACACAAACACTCTCTCTCCTAACTCCATGTCCTCCTCTTCTACACATAAACACTCTCTCCCCTGACTCCATGTCCTCCTCTTCTAGACACAAACACACACACTCTTTCCTAACTCCATGTCCTCCTCTTCTAGACACTAACACACACTCTCTCTCCTTACTCCATGTCCTCCTCTTCTAGACACAAACACTCTCTCTCCGAACTCCATGTCCTCCTCTTCTAGACACAAACACACTCTCTCTCTCCTAACTCCATGTTCGCCTCTTCAAGACACAAACACTCTGTCCTACCTCCATGTCCTCCTCTTCTACACATAAACACTCTCTCTTCTAAGTCCATGTCCTCCTCTTCTAGACACAAACACACTCTCTCTCCTAACTCCATGTCCTCTCTTCTAGACACAAACACACTCTCTCTCTCCTAACACCATGTCCTCCTCTTCTAGACACAAACACACTCTCTCTCCTACCTCCATGTCCACCTCTTCTAGACACAAACACTCTTCTAGACAAACACACTCTCTCTCCTAACACCATGTCCTCCTCTTCTAGACACAAACACTCTGTCCTACCTCCATGTCCAACTCTTCTAGACACAAACACTCTCTCTCCTACCTCCATGTCCTCCTCTTCTAGACACAAACACACTCTCTCTTAACTCCATGTCCTCATCTTCTAGACACAAACACACTCTCTCCTAACTCCATGTTCACCTCTTCTAGACACAAACACTCTCTCTCCTAACTCCATGTCCTCCTCTTCTAGACACAAACACACTCTCTCTCTTAACTCCATGTCCTCATCTTCTAGACACAAACACACTCTCTCCTAACTCCATGTCCACCTCTTCTAGACACAAACACACTCTCTCTCCTAACTCCATGTCCTCCTCTTCTAGACACAAACACGCTCTCTCCTGGTTAGACTGTAAACTCTCCTTCCAGACCCACATCAAACATCTCCAATCCAAAGTTAAATCTAGAATTGGCTTCCTATTTCGCAACAAAGCATCCTTCACTCATGCTGCCAAACATACCCTTGTAAAACTGACCATCCTACCAATCCTCGACTTCGGCGATGTCATTTACAAAATAGCCTCCAATACCCTACTCAACAAATTGGATGCAGTCTATCACAGTGCAATCCGTTTTGTCACCAAGCCCCATATACTACCCACCATTGCGACCTGTACACTCTCGTTGGCTGGCCCTCGCTTCATACTCGTCGCCAAACCCACTGGCTCCATGTCATCTACAAGACCCTGCTTGGTAAACTCTCTCTCCTAACTCCATGTCCACCTCTTCTAGACACAAACACTCTTCTAGACACAAACACACTCTCTCTCTCCTAACACCATGTCCTCCTCTTCTAGACACAAACACTCTGTCCTTCCTCCATGTCCAACTCTTCTAGACACAAACACTCTCTCTCCTACCTCCATGTCCTCCTCTTCTAGACACAAACACTCTCTCTTAACTCCATGTCCTCATCTTCTAGACACAAACACACTCTCTCCTAACTCCATGTTCACCTCTTCTAGACACAAACACTCTCTCTCCTAACTCCATGTCCTCCTCTTCTAGACACAAACACACTCTCTCTCCTAACTCCATGTCCTCCTCTTCTAGACACAAACACTCTCTCTCCTACCTCCATGTCCTCCTCTTCTAGACACAAACACACTCTCTCTCTTAACTCCATGTCCTCATCTTCTAGACACTAACACACTCTCTCCTAACTCCATGTCCACCTCTTCTAGACACAAACACTCTCTCTCCTAACTCCATGTCCTCCTCTTCTAGACACAAACACACTCTCTCTCCTAACTCCATGTCCTCCTCTTCTAGACACAAACACACTCTCTCCTGGTTAGACTGTAAACTCTCCTTCCAGACCCACATCAAACATCTCCAATCCAAAGTTAAATCTAGAATTGGCTTCCTATTTCGCAACAAAGCATCCTTCACTCATGCTGCCAAACATACCCTTGTAAAACTGACCATCCTACCAATCCTCGACTTCGGCGATGTCATTTACAAAATAGCCTCCAATAGCCTACTCAACAAATTGGATGCAGTCTATCACAGTGCAATCCGTTTTGTCACCAAGCCCCATATACTACCCACCATTGCGACCTGTACGCTCTCGTTGGCTGGCCCTCGCTTCATACTCGTCGCCAAACCCACTGGCTCCATGTCATTTACAAGACCCTGCTAGGTAAAGTCCCCCCTTATCTCAGCTCGCTGGTTACCATAGCATCTCCCACCTGTAGCACACGCTCCAGCAGGTATATCTCTCTAGTCACCCCCAAAACCAATTATTTCTTTGGCTGCCTCTCCTTCCAGTTCTCTGCTGCCAATGACTGGAACGAACTACAAAAATCTCTGAAACTGGAAACACTTATCTCCCTCACTAGCTTTAAGCACCAACTGTCAGAGCAGCTCACAGATTACTGCACCTGTACATAGCTCACCTATAATTTAGCTCTCTCACTCTCTCCTAACTCCATGTCCTCCTCTTCTAGACACAAACAGTCTGTCCTACCTCCATGTCCACCTCTTCTAGACACAAACACTCTCTCTCCTACCTCCATGTCCTCCTCTTCTAGACACAAACACACTCTCTCTTAACTCCATGTCCTCATCTTCTAGACACAAACACACTCTCTCCTAACTTCATGTTCACCTCTTCTAGACACAAACACTCTCTCTCCTAACTCCATGTCCTCCTCTTCTAGACGCAAACACTCTCTCTCCTACCTCCATGTCCTCCTCTTCTAGACACAAACACACTCTCTCTCTTAACTCCATGTCCTCATCTTCTAGACACAAACACACTCTCCTAACTCCATGTCCACCTCTTCTAGACACAAACACTCTCTCTCCTAACTCCATGTCCACCTCTTCTAGACACAAACACTCTCTCTCCTAACTCCATGTCCTCCTCTTCTAGACACAAACACACTCTCTCTCCTAACTCCATGTCCTCCTCTTCTAGACACAAACACTCTCTCTCCTAACTCCATGTCCTCCTCTTCTAGACACAAACACTCTCTCCTACCTCCATGTCCTCCTCTTCTAGACACAAACACTCTCTCTCTCCTAACTCTATGTCCTCCTCTTCTAGACACAAACACACTCTCTCCTAACTCCATGTCCTCCTCTTCTACGCATAAACACTCTCTCTCCTAACTCCATGTCCTCCTCTTCTAGACACAAACACACACTCTCCTAACTCCATGTCCTCCTCTTCTAGACACAAACACACTCTCTCCTAACTCCATGTCCTCCTCTTCTAGTCACAAACACACTCTCTTCTAACTCCATGTCCTCATCTTCTAGACACATACACACTCTCTCTCCTACCTCCATGTCCTCCTCTTCTAGTCACAAACACACTCTCTCTCCTAACTCCATGTCCTCCTCTTCTAGTCACAAACACACTCTCTCTCCTAACTCCATGTCCTCCTCTTCTAGACACAAACACACTCTCTCTCCTAACTCCATGTCCTCCTCTTCTAGTCACAAACACACTCTCTCTCCTAACCCCGTGTCCTCCTTGTCACATCGAAATTTTCTCCCCAATTTTGTGGTATCAAATTGGTAGTTACAGTCTTGTCGTCTCATCCCTGCAACTCCCGTACGGACTCGGGAGAGGCAAAGGTCGAAAGCCATGCTTCCTCTTAAACACAACCCAGCCAAGCCTCACTGCTTCTTGACACAATGCCCACTTAAACCGGAAGCCAGCCGCACCAATGTGTCGGAGGAAACACAGTGCACCTGGCAACCGTGTCAGCGTGCACTGCACCCGGCCCGCCACAGGAGTCACTAGTGCGCGATGGGACAAGGACATCCTTGCCGGCCAAACCCTCCCCTAACCTGGATGACGCTGGGCCAACTGTGCACCGTCCCATGGGTCTCCCTGTCACGGCTGGCTGCGACAGAGCCTGGACTCAAACCCAGAATCTCTAGTGGCACAGCGAAGCAGACCACCGCGCCACTCGGGAGGCCACAGTAAATCTATTTTGACGAAGAACTTCAGATAGTCATTACGATGATAGTAATTTCAATGCTTGCATGAACAGTGACGGGTTTCAATAGAAACAATGCCATAAAGATCCATTTAATCTGTGGAGTTTCTTTTCAGTTCAATGGCTACTGAAGGAACAGTAGTGACTGTGAAGGGTTTCATTTACCAGAACAGATCTTGATGGTCTGCTGTGGCTGAAACATTGCTCTCCGCCCAGTCCCCTTTGAGGCAAACGAAACACTGCATTGTCTTTGTGGAGATATTACAGAAGTAATATGGAAATTTCACTCACATCCAATTGCTTTGTAGCCTAACTGACGGGGGAGAAAAAGAATAGTCTTTCGGGAGTTTGTCTTTTACTATTCATTTCACTCTTCAAGCAGGCATAATATAAATTGTGTGTAAAATATTTGAAATCCAGGCAGGTTTGGGTACTAGAGTCATCAGCCTTGGCCGTTCTCTCCGTCTCCCTGCTTTAAAGCCTTAGATGAGAGGCATTCGGTCCAACAGGCTGTAAACAATGAGGCCTCTCTCCCTAGACAACAGCTCCAACACAAGATGAAATAAGGGATGTTCTGGCCCTCTGTACTGTCCCAAAGCCCCAGAACAGGACAGGTATAGCCACATAACACCCACGTATCAACCTAGTAGTTGCTGGGCTATGTGGAGACCTTCAGTGGGATGTCCCATAC